>NC_133330.1:22892283-23029783 GCF_042186555.1 Aquarana catesbeiana | reverse complement strand
TTATCATTATTAGGGGCTCCCACCATCCCCGTGCTGTGCTCATTATGAGGGGCTCCCACCATCCCTGTGCTGTGCTCATATGAGGGGCTCCCACCATCCCTGTGCTCATTATGAGGGGCTCCCACCATCCCCCTGTGCTCATTATGAGGGGCTCCCACCATCCCTGTGCTCATTATGAGGGGCTCCTCCCATCCCTGTGCTGTGCTCATTATGAGGGGCTCCCACCATCCCTGTGCTTGTTATGAGGGGCTCCCACCATCCCTGTGCTTGTTATGAGGGGCTCCCACCATCCCTGTGCTCATTATGAGGGGCTCCCACCATCCCTGTGCTCATTATGAGGGGCTCCCACCATCCCCGTGCTGTGCTCATTATGAGGGGCTCCTACCATCCCTGTGCTCATTATGAGGGGCTCCCACCATCCCTGTGCTCATTATGAGGGGCTCCCACCATCCCTGTGCTGTGCTCATTATGAGGGGCTCCCACCATCCCTGTGCTGTGCTCATTATGAGGGGCTCCCACCATCCCTGCGCTGTGCTCATTATGAGGGGCTCCCACCATCCCTGTGCTGTGCTCATTTTGAGGGGCTCCCACCATCCCTGCGCTGTGCTCATTATGAGGGGCTCCCACCATCCCTGCGCTGTGCTCATTATGAGGGGCTCCCACCATCCCTGAGCTGTGCTCATTATGAGGGGCTCCTACCATCCCTGTGCTCATTATGAGGGGCTCCCACCATCCCTGCGCTGTGCTCATTATGAGGGGCTCCCACCATCCCTGAGCTGTGCTCATTATGAGGGGCTCCCACCCTCCCTGTGCTGTGCTCATTATGAGGGGCTCCCACCATCCCTGTGCTCATTATGAGGGGCTCCCACCATCCCTGTGCTGTGCTCATTATGAGGGGCTCCCACCATCCCTGTGCTCATTATGAGGGGCTCCCACCATCCCTGTGCTCATTATGAGGGGCTCCCACCATCCCTGTGCTGTGCTCATTATGAGGGGCCCCCACCATCCCCGTGCTGTGCTCATTATGAGGGGCTCCTACCATCCCTGTGCTCATTATGAGGGGCTCCCACCATCCCTGTGCTCATTATGAGGGGCTCCCACCATCCCCGTGCTGTGCTCATTATGAGGGGCTCCCACCATCCCTGTCCTGTGCTCATTATGAGGGGCTCCCACCATCCCTGTGCTGTGCTCATTATGAGGGGCTCCCACCATCCCTGCGCTGTGCTCATTATGAGGGGCTCCCACCATCCCTGAGCTGTGCTCATTATGAGGGGCTCCTACCATCCCTGTGCTCATTATGAGGGGCTCCCACCATCCCTGCGCTGTGCTCATTATGAGGGGCTCCCACCATCCCTGAGCTGTGCTCATTATGAGGGGCTCCTACCATCCCTGTGCTCATTATGAGGGGCTCCCACCATCCCTGTGCTGTGCTCATTATGAGGGGCTCCCACCATCCCTGTGCTGTGCTCATTATGAGGGGCTCCCACCATCCCTGTGCTATGCTCATTATGAGGGGCCCCCACCATCCCTGTGCTGTGCTCATTATGAGGGGCCCCCACCATCCCCGTGCTGTGCTCATTATGAGGGGCTCCCACCATCCCTGTGCTGTGCTCATTATGAGGGGCTCCCACCATCCCTGTGCTGTGCTCATTATGAGGGGCTCCCACCATCCCTGCGCTGTGCTCATTATGAGGGGCTCCCACCATCCCTGTGCTGTGCTCATTTTGAGGGGCTCCCACCATCCCTGCGCTGTGCTCATTATGAGGGGCTCCCACCATCCCTGCGCTGTGCTCATTATGAGGGGCTCCCACCATCCCTGAGCTGTGCTCATTATGAGGGGCTCCTACCATCCCTGTGCTCATTATGAGGGGCTCCCACCATCCCTGCGCTGTGCTCATTATGAGGGGCTCCCACCATCCCTGAGCTGTGCTCATTATGAGGGGCTCCCACCCTCCCTGTGCTGTGCTCATTATGAGGGGCTCCCACCATCCCTGTGCTCATTATGAGGGGCTCCCACCATCCCTGTGCTGTGCTCATTATGAGGGGCTCCCACCATCCCTGTGCTCATTATGAGGGGCTCCCACCATCCCTGTGCTCATTATGAGGGGCTCCCACCATCCCTGTGCTGTGCTCATTATGAGGGGCCCCCACCATCCCCGTGCTGTGCTCATTATGAGGGGCTCCTACCATCCCTGTGCTCATTATGAGGGGCTCCCACCATCCCTGTGCTCATTATGAGGGGCTCCCACCATCCCCGTGCTGTGCTCATTATGAGGGGCTCCCACCATCCCTGTCCTGTGCTCATTATGAGGGGCTCCCACCATCCCTGTGCTGTGCTCATTATGAGGGGCTCCCACCATCCCTGCGCTGTGCTCATTATGAGGGGCTCCCACCATCCCTGAGCTGTGCTCATTATGAGGGGCTCCTACCATCCCTGTGCTCATTATGAGGGGCTCCCACCATCCCTGCGCTGTGCTCATTATGAGGGGCTCCCACCATCCCTGAGCTGTGCTCATTATGAGGGGCTCCTACCATCCCTGTGCTCATTATGAGGGGCTCCCACCATCCCTGTGCTGTGCTCATTATGAGGGGCTCCCACCATCCCTGTGCTGTGCTCATTATGAGGGGCTCCCACCATCCCTGTGCTATGCTCATTATGAGGGGCCCCCACCATCCCTGTGCTGTGCTCATTATGAGGGGCCCCCACCATCCCCGTGCTGTGCTCATTATGAGGGGCTCCTACCATCCCTGTGCTCATTATGAGGGGCTCCTACCATCCCTGTGCTCATTATGAGGGGCTCCCACCATCCCTGTGCTGTGCTCATTATGAGGGGCTCCCACCATCCCTGCGCTGTGCTCATTATGAGGGGCTCCCACCATCCCTGTGCTGTGCTCATTATGAGGGGCCCCCACCATCCCTGTGCTGTGCTCATTATGAGGGGCTCCCACCATCCCTGCGCTGTGCTCATTATGAGGGGCTCCCACCATCCCTGCGCTGTGCTCATTATGAGGGGCTCCCACCATCCCTGCGCTGTGCTCATTATGAGGGGCTCCCACCATCCCTGCGCTGTGCTCATTATGAGGGGCTCCCACCATCCCTGTGCTGTGCTCATTATGAGGGGCTCCCACCATCCCTGTGCTCATTATGAGGGGCCCCCACCATCCCTGTGCTCATTATGAGGGGCTCCCACCATCCCTGTGCTATGCTGACTTCCTGGGGTTTTTAACTTCATCATAACGAATATTTGTAGTTAACGAACATTCTGTCCGATTCTGTTGCAACGGAATTTGGATCCGAAGTTCGTATACGAAATTTCGTATTTCGTACAGAATTCGTATACATAAAAATTTGTATTTCGGATTCGTACGGAACTAATCGCACATGTCTAATTGCTAAAACACTCCCAGGCCATTACTGCTCAACTCCACCATAAGAGAAGCTTAATTCCCTATACTCGCGCAGTTCACTACAGTAAGGGGAAAAACAAGTATTTGATCCCCCGCTGATTTTGTACGTTTGTCCACTGACAAAATATTTACCGGTCTATAGTTTTAATGGTAGGTTTATTTTAACAGTGAGAGACAGAATAACAACAAAAATATCCAGGAAAAACGCATTTCAAAAAAGTAAAAAAAAAATTGATTTGCATTTTAACCTCTTCAATACTGGGCATTTTCACCCCCCTTCCTGCCCAGGCCAATTTTCAGTTTTCATCGCTGTCGCATTTTGAATGACAATTGTGCGTCATGCAGAACTGCTCTGTACCCAAATGACATTTTTATCACTTTTTTTTCTCACAAAGCTTTCTTTTGGCGGGTTTTATTTCTTGTGCTATAAACAAAAGCAGAGTGACAAGTTTGAAAAAAAAACACACTATGTTTTACTTTTTGCTACAATAAATATCCCAATTTAAAAAAAAATATATTTTTTCCTCAGTTTAGGCCGATACGTATTCTTCTACATATTTTTGGTTAAAGAAAAAAAAAAAAAAACGCAATAAGCGTATAATGATTGGTTTGCACAAAAGTTATAGCGTCTACAAAATAGGGGATAGATTTATGGCATTTTTTTTTTTTTTTATTAGTAATGTCGGCGATCTGCGATTTTTATCATGACTGTGACATTGTGGCGGACACATCTGACACTTTTGACACTATTTTGGGACCATTCACATTTATACAGCGATCAGTGCTATAAAAATGCACTGATTACTGTATAAATGTCACTGGCAGGGAAGGGGTTAACACTAGGGGGCGATCAAGGGGTTAAATGTGTTACCTAGGGAATGATTCTAACTGTAGGGGGAGGGGACACACAAGGGGAGGATACCGGGCAGTCTCCTCTCCCCTGACAGGACGTGGATCTGTGTGTTTGGATCTGCCACCCCCTATTCAGGACCCTTTTCGGGAACAGGGTGCCTGAATTACAGCAGCGTTTTTGAAGCACCTGATTAGAGCCAAAGGCAAGTGCTGGGCAGATGGCGAGCGGGCGGGGGTCACACTGGGGGCATTCAAGGTAACACTGGCAGCATTTAATGGGCATACTGGCAGCATATGATGGGCACACTAGCAGCATTTGATGGGCACACTGGCAGCATTTTATGGGCACACTGGCAGCATATGATGGGCACACTAGCAGCATTTGATGGGCACACTGGCAGCATTTGATGGGCACACTGGCAGCATATGATGGGCACACTAGCAGCATATGATGGGCACACTAGCAGCATTTGATGGGCACACTGGCAGCATTTGATGGGCACAGTGGCAGCATTTGATGGGCACAGTGGCAGTGTTTGGCAGAGTGGCAGCATTTGATGGACACAGTGGCAGCGTTTAATGGGCACAGTGGCAGCATTTGAGGGCACAGTGGCAACAATTGAGGGCACAGTGGCAGCATTTTATGGGCACAGTGGCAGCGTTTGATGGGCACAGTTGCAGCGTTTGATGGGCACAGTAGTTGCAATTAATTGATTTTAATTAAAAAATTTTGAGCACCATCCGCCACTGAAACCTGGGGTCATGAAGCTCTAACTGGAACATAGATAAGATAAAGAAGCTGCATACTCAGTAGGTGAATAAATCAGTTCACTTTACTTTAGCTCACTTTAATTATAGCCCTTCAGTAGTTAAATATTGGCCAATAATTGTGCAAAAAATACACATTTGACTGTCCTAGTTTGAAGGATACCTTGTACTGTAGACTCTCAGAAATGTATCTTCATTTTCCAGGTTGGATATCGGAGGATTGTGTGACTGGGGGAGGGGTTTGTCTGCGCAGCCAAGGTCACAATCCAGCGGGTGTCTAATGATTTTGGCAGACAATGTTAGCACAGCGGCAGAGGAGATTAATCTTTTCACACCTGACATTCTTGGCCTGACAGAAGAGATGATTAAATTGTACTGAGAGCCGAAAGAGAGATGCAAATGCAGAGTCATTGTTTTCATTTACAAGATACTGGGAAGAGTGTGCCAGTTCCAGAACGGGCAAGGTTGGGTATATTTATTACAAACAATGTTTAATAAGCGTTTTAGTGACTAAGATGTGTATGAAGAGGAGTGTGGAGGGTATGACATGGGGTAAGATGTGCAAGAGAGGAGTGCGAAGGGTATGACATGGGGTGGGGTGTGCAGAAGAGGAGTGCAAAGGGTATGACATGGGGTAAGATGTGCAAGAGAGGAGTGCGAAGGGTATGACATGGGGTGGAGTGTGCAGAAGAGGAGTGCAAAGGGTATGACATGGGGTAAGATGTGCAAGAGAGGAGTGCGAAGGGTATGACATGGGGTAAGATGTGCAAGAGAGGAGTGCGAAGGGTATGACATGGGGTAAGATGTGCAAGAGAGGAGTGCGAAGGGTATGACATGGGGTGGGATGTACAGAAGAGGAGTGTAGAGGGTATAGCATGGGGTGGAATGTACAGGAGAGGAGTGCGGAGGGTATGGCATGGGGTGGGATGTACAAGAAAGGACTGCGAAGGGTATAAAATAGGGTAAGATGTGTAAGAGAGGAGTGCGGAGGGTATGACATGGGGAGGGATGTACAGTAGAGGAGTGTGGAGGGTATGACATGGGGTGGGATGTACAAGAAAGGAGTGCGAAGGGTATGACATGGGGTGGGATGTGCAAGAAAGGAGTGCGAAGGGTATGACATGGGGTGGGATATGCAGGAGGGGAGTGCGGAGGGTATGACATGGGGTGGGATGTGCAGGAGAAGAGTGCAGAGGGTATGACATTGGGTGGGATCTGCAAGAGAGGAGTGCTGAGGGTATGGCATGGGGTGGAATGTACAGGAGAGGAGTATGGAGGGTATGACATGGGGTGGGATTTACAGTAGAGGAGTGCGGAGGGTATGACATGAGGTAGGGTAGGATGTGCAGGAGAGGAGTGCAGAGGGTATGACACGGGGTGGGATGTACAGGAGAGGAGTGCAAAGGGTATGACATGGGGTGGGATGTACAAGAAAGGAGTGCAGAGGGTATAACATGGGGTGGGATGTGCAGGAGAGGAGTCCGAAGGCTATGACATGGGGTGGGATGTGTAGGAGAAGAGTGCAGAGGGTATGACATTGGGTGGGATCTGCAAGAGAGGAGTGCAAAGGGTATGGCATGGGGTGGAATGTACAGGAGAGGAGTGCGGAGGGTATGACATGAGGTGGGATGTACAGTAGAGGAGTGCAGAGGGTATGACATGGGGTGGGATGTACAGTAGAGGAGTGCGGAGGGTATGACATGAGGTAGGATGTGCAGGAGAGGAGTGTGAAGGGTATGACATGGGGTGGGATGTGCGGGGGAGGAGTGCAGAGAATTTGTGGGTAGTGGATATGACAGTGGGCAGTATGTGCAGGAGAGGAGTGCGGAGGGTATGACATGGGGTGGAATGTGCAGGAGAGGAGTGCAAAGGGTATGACATGGGGTGGAATGTGCAGGAGAGGAGTGCGGAGGGTATGACATGGGATGGAATGTACAGGAGAGGAGTGCAAAGGGTATGACATTGGGTGGGATGTACAGGAGAGGAGTGCAAAGGGTATGACATGGGGTGGAATGTACATGTGAGGAGTGCGGAGGGTATGACATGGGGTGGGATGTGCAGGAGAGGAGTGCGGAGGGTATGACATGGGGTGGAATGTACAGGAGAGGAGTGGGGAGGGTATGACATGGGATGGAATGTAGAGGAGAGGAGTGGGGAGGGTATGACATGAGGTGGAATGTACAGGAGAGGAGTGGGGAGGGTATGACATGAGGTGGAATGTACAGGAGAGGAGTGCGGAGGGTATGGCATGGGGTGGAATGTGAAGGAGAGGAGTGCAGTGGGTATGACAGTGGGCAATATGTGCAGTAGGGAAGTGTGGAGGGTATGACATGGAGTGGGATGTACAGGAGAGGAGTGCAGAGGGTATGGCATTGGGTAAGATGTGCAAGAGAGGAGTGCAGAGGGTATGAAATGGGGTGGGATGTGCAAGAGAAGAGTTCGAAGGGTATGGCATGGGGTGGAATGTACAGGAGAGGAGTGCGGAGGGTATGACATGGGGTGGGATGTACAGGAGAGGAGTGTGAAGGGTATGACATGGGGTGGGATGTGCAGGAGAGGAGTGCGGAGGGTATGACATGGGGTGGGATGTGCAGGAGAGGAGTGCGGAGGGTATGACATGGGGTGGGATGTGCAGGAGAGGAGTGCGGAGGGTATGACATGGGGTGGGATGTGCAGAAGAGGAGTGCGGAGGGTATGGCATGGGGTGGGATGTACAGGAGAGGAGTGCGGAGGGTATGACATGGGGTGGGATGTACAGGAGAGGAGTGCGGAGGGTATGACATGGGGTGGGATGTACAGGAGAGGAGTGCGGAGGGTATGACATGGGGTGGGATGTACAGGAGAGGAGTGCGGAGGGTATGACATGGGGTGGGATGTGCAGGAGAGGAGTGCAGAGGGTATGGCATTGGGTAAGATGTGCAAGAGAGGAGTGCAGAGGGTATGAAATGGGGTGGGATGTGCAAGAGAAGAGTTCGAAGGGTATGGCATGGGGTGGAATGTACAGGAGAGGAGTGCGGAGGGTATGACATGGGGTGGGATGTACAGGAGAGGAGTGTGAAGGGTATGACATGGGGTGGGATGTGCAGGAGAGGAGTGCGGAGGGTATGACATGGGGTGGGATGTGCAGGAGAGGAGTGCGGAGGGTATGACATGGGGTGGGATGTGCAGGAGAGGAGTGCGGAGGGTATGACATGGGGTGGGATGTGCAGAAGAGGAGTGCGGAGGGTATGGCATGGGGTGGGATGTACAGGAGAGGAGTGCGGAGGGTATGACATGGGGTGGGATGTACAGGAGAGGAGTGCGGAGGGTATGACATGGGGTGGGATGTACAGGAGAGGAGTGCGGAGGGTATGACATGGGGTGGGATGTACAGGAGAGGAGTGCGGAGGGTATGACATGGGGTGGGATGTGCAGGAGAGGAGTGCGGAGGGTATGACATGGGGTGGGATGTGCAGAAGAGGAGTGCGGAGGGTATGGCATGGGGTGGGATGTACAGGAGAGGAGTGAGGAGGGTATGACATGGGGTGGGATGTACAGGAGAGGAGTGCGGAGGGTATGACATGGGGTGGGATGTACAGGAGAGGAGTGCGGAGGGTATGACATGGGGTGGGATGTACAGGAGAGGAGTGCGGAGGGTATGGCATGGGGTGGGATGTACAGGAGAGGAGTGCGGAGGGTATGACATGGGGTGGGATGTACAAGAAAGGAGTGTGAAGGGTATGACATGGGGTGGAATGTGAAGGAGAGGAGTGCAGTGGGTATGACAGTGGGCAATATGTGCAGTAGGGAAGTGTGGAGGGTATGACAATGGGCAGGATAGACGGGAGGAGTGCAGAGTATGAAGACAAGGAATATGCAGGAAATGAGTAAAGAGGGTGCTGAATGGGGAGGGATGGGGTGTGTTTAGACAGAAGAGGGAGCACACTGAGATGTTTGGGTAGAAATATGTGTTCTGAGAGTAAGTAGTGAGGGTGCACTGTGTGCAGGAAGGGGGCGTGCTGTAAGTGGGCATGTGGTGGCTGGAGAGGGATGTGCATAAGGTAATGTAGGATGAGGATGGCCTACTATGAGCAATGGGTGGGGCGGCAGGAAGTCTGGGAGAAGCTGTGCCGGGGTGGGCATGCAAGGGAGCCTGAAGTTGGGAGTGTATGTGAGCCTGATATGTTACAATGTTGTAGATTCAGTGATCAATGGGGGATCGTAGATATGAAGACTAACAACTGCCAATCAGATTCAAACCTTTCTTGAGAGTTTAAATCTGATTGCTTAGGCGGGAGTCCGGTGCGTCTCCATTCACAGTTTTAGGTCCAATTTCAGCCCGAATTTTGGCCTGAATTCGGACCTGAAATGGACCAAAAAGACGCACAAGGCTCCTGAGCAATTCGCACCGGAGCCGCTGCGGAGATGTGTGAACCGGCTCCACAGAGAGCCAGTCACAATCTCCTGCTATGCGAATTGGATGCGGTGAAAAGCGGGCTCCTGCACAGATGACTATTGAAGTCGCACCCGAAGTCGCCAAAAAGTAGTGCAGGAACTACTTTTGGGAATCGGTGCGGCGTTGCACTTATTCGGACGGAGCTATTGCCGGCAACAGCCGCCAATTTGGCATGCCAACTCATACCAATGCGAACCTCGGCTTATTGTGAAAGCTTAATTGAACAAGCCGAAGTTAGAAGATGATTGTTACTATGCACAGCTGCACCAGATTCTCCAGTTTTAGTAACCCCCCCCCCCCCACACACACACACAATGTGTCACATATACCTACAAGTAATTTATGAAGCGACTTTTACATTCATTCTGTACACGCTTCCTGTTCCATATTTTTATAACTGTATTTCATATCCAGATAAACCCATCCTCCCTCTAGTGGTTGTCAGAAGCAGTGCGGTCAGCAAATCTACTGAATGAACGCTGAGATAAGATCCAATCACACGAATGAGTGCTTTGTTTTTTTTTTATGTGCTTGATCAAACTGATAGATAACCATTCAGAGACAGGAATTAAAAACCGCAATCAATGTTCAGGACTGCTTGCATACATAATGAGCACACATGGTCACCACCACAATAAATATATGTTCACAATGTATGCACAGAGATAACATTATAAAAACATCAATACACTCCGACAGCATTATTTATGTTCAGCAAATCACATCCGCATGAAAGAACTTTTAGGAGGCCATTACTTCTCCTTAACTGACCAAAAAGCACGGTGTTCACCAATCTCTGAAGTGGAACTTCCAGTAACTTTAGAAGTCTTCATAAATAAAATACTGACACGCCACAATATACAACAACTGCATCATTTCTTAACCTCTTGCCGTTCGAGCACGGTACATTTACTGCGGCAGGGCGGCAGCTCCATGATGAGTGACGTACTGGTATGTGGCTCAGAACATGCACACTGGTGCACCCCCCCCCCCCCGGGACACTTCTGATTACGGTGCCATTGTGAGCGGCCAGGGTATCATGTGATCGCTATGACCAATCATAGTGATCACATGATTAAATGTAAGCAAAACTGTCATGAATGGCTTCCATTCACGACAGCTTGCTTACTATTGTGATGCTGTGTTTGGCCCACAGCTATCACATGGTACCGGGGCCAATCACAGCACCCTGTACCATGTGATTAGCTGTAGCCAATCACAGCATCACAATAGCAAACAAGCTGTCATGAATGGAAGCCATTCATGAGAGTTAAAACTATTGCCTATTGCTTATAACAATGATTTTTCTTATTATAGGCAATAACAGTGTAAAAAAATAAAAATAAATAATCCCTGATCGCCCCCCCCCCCCCCCAGTGTAGTGCAGTGTCACTATGGTGATGACAGTATGTAAAAGAAAAAAAAAGAATAAAAAATTATTAGAACATTTTTTTTAATTGACATACTGTCACCAGTCGATATTCATGATCACCACCACACCAGTCAGTGGCGTTGCTATGGGGGTGCGGGGGGGGGCGGGCTGCCCCAGGTGACACGCGCCAGAGGGGTGACACCGGGGCCGCCACTCACCGCTACACACTGTACTCAATTGCTTCTGCTTGCAGAGCTGCAGCGGAGCGGTGGGAGCAGGGCACCAAGCCATGCGGGGGAGGCTGCCTGTAACACTCCCCCCGTCTTAAGCTGTCCCTCCGGGATCTCCAATGTCTCAGGAGGCAGCCGGAGTTGGTGGGCGGAGCTGGGGGTGTGGCTGCCTCTTCCACTCCTCCCACAGACTCCTTCACTCTGGCTCATCCCACAGCTGAACTGAAGGAGAAAGAGGGGAGGACACAGCAGCCCAGGAGGTCTTCATCATTGGCATGCTGTAAGTTACTGCACACGTCACTACATAGAGTCCTAACCTGGCACTATACCACCCCAACCTGCCCTAAGCCACCACAACCTGCCCTATGCCACCTCAGCCTGCCCTATGCCACCCCAACCTGCCTATGCCACCCCAACCTGGCCTATGCCACCGCAGCCTGCCCTATGCCACCCAGCCTGCCCTATACCACCGCAACCTTGCCTATGCCACAGCAACCTGCCCTATACCACCCCAACCTGCCCTATATCACCCCAACCTGCTATATACCACCTTATACTATAATTTACAGGGGCCATTTGGGGGTGCGCCCCATGACCATGAGCTGCCTGCAGGGCGCTGGGCAGGATAGACAGGAGGGGGGGGGGGTTACACCATAGGAAGTTGGTGTGCAATTTAGAGAATGCTTTGCATTTTCTTAAAGGAGAAGTACAGGGAAAGCTCATTTGGCTGTACTTCTCTTGTGGATGACAGGAGTGCAGTTCGTTCTGCACTCCTGGGACCCATTTTCATGAAAGATAGCGAGCTGAATTTCGCTGTCTGTTGACGTCATAGAACTTGGGCAAGATCGCGACACTGGGGCTGGGATCTCCCACATGCCTGGACCAGCACCCGGCTCAGGCTCTCAGCAAGCCGCTGAGAGCCTGAGCCTACCGCTCCCACCCCGTCCACAGCCCAGCGCTCCAGTGAGTGAGGGAGGGCAGAGCAGAGAGCGGTGACTGACAGGTGACTAGCTCTCTGCTCACAGAGTTTTGAGAACCGAGCGATCTGCAGTATTAGTTCACTCAGTTCTTAGTGTTAGAGGCACCAGGGGACAGATGCAGCATCGAACCGATGCTACATCCAGGTGGTAAGTATCCCAAACTTCCCTTTTAATGAATGCAAAGCATTCTCTGATTGGAGGAGGTGGAGAGTGTGACGTCACTGTACTGCCTCTCCACCCCATTCAATCAGAGAAGACAATGAATGCAAAGCAATATTGTGTACAGAATGCAGCAGGGTAGCCGCTTGGCATGGGACCTATAAGCTAGTGAAGATTACTGGAGTAGCGGTGTCTACTACAGAGATTTCCAGCTTCTAGAGTAGCCTCTCTCAAACTTTTTAATATGGAGAAACTCTTAAAACAACTTTTTGGTTTCAAGGAACCACTGCTAATAATTATTATATTTACAGCTTACAGTACTTTAGTGTGATGGTTAGTGGGAAGAATGCTCCTTACATTTGGGGTCACTGGGAAGAACCCAGTGACCCCAAAGGAACTTTGGCTGTACTTCTCCTTTAAGAAAATGCAAAGCATTCTCTGAATGGCACCCTGTGCCGATCCATCAACTTCCTACAAAAAGCTAAAAAGATCATTGGCACCACTGGTTACTCACCTGAGAGGCAGAAATGGTTCACTGCTCAAGGAACCCCTAGCAACCTTTGGGTGAACCCTAGAGTTCCATGGAACCCCTGTTTGAGAAACCCTGTACTAGAGGTATCCCACAGGTATGGTATATACTGTACATACATTGGCGCTATCTCTGTATTTGCGGACGATACTAAGCTAAGCAGGGCAATAACTTCTCCGCAGGATGTGGAAACCTTGCAAAAAGATCTGAACAAATGAATGGGGTGGCAACTGCATGGCAAATGAGGTTCAATGTAGAAAAATGTAAAATAATGCATTTGGGTGGCAAAAATATGAATGCAATCTATACACTGGGGGGAGAACCTCTGGGATGGAGAAGGACCTGGGGGGTCCTAGTAGATGATAGGCTCAGCAATGCCAAGCTGCTGCTAACAAAGCAAACAGAATATTGGTATTAAAAAGGGGATCAACTCCAGAGATAAAACGATAATTCTCCCGCTCTACAAGACTCTGGTCCGGCCGCACCTGGAGTATGCTGTCCAGTTCTGGGCACCAGTCCTCAGGAAGGATGTACTGGAAATGGAGCGAGTACAAAGAAGGGCAACAAAACAAATAAAGGGTCTGGAGGATATTAGTTATGAGGAAAGGTTGCGAGCACTGAACTTATTCTCTCTGGAGAAGAGACGCTTGAGAGGGGATATGATTTCAATTTATAACTAGAAAATTAATTCCCTGCAGAAAATGAGTGGGAATGCTGATTAGCTGAATTGCTAAAGCTAACTGGATGAATAGCTTAAATCTGTAAGAAAAAGTTGAAGAAGTGAGGATAGTTGGAAAAGTAGGAATGGTTTTAAAATAAACATGAATTTAATTTAAAAAGTTTAACAACACGACTAATGTATGAAAGATGTGGAATATTTAAAGGTTTTTTTGAAAAGCTTTTTGATCATTAATCCCCACACCTAATGAGTGAGAGACAGTGTGAGAGAACCCTTCAAACAAGCCTTAATAAATCCACAACAGTACATGCTATGGAAACAGCGGCTTCGCCGTTAGAGACACACGGCCTTTGTGAACGTATCGGTATAAAATTTATGTTGATAAACTTAAAAATGTGGGCATGTCAGCGATTTAAAAAAGTTGAAGAAGTCCCATCATTAGCTGAAAGAGCTGAACATTTTAAAAGTTGAATGGTTTTAATAGCTGAAAGTATGCAGAAGTTACACAGAGCCAAAAAAACGTACGGAATAATAAAAAACGCATAACAATAGTGGGGCTGCTGAAGCATTCCCACTAAATACCGTACTGGTGACCCCACAATAGGGATAAAACTTTTTTGTGGAAGGGAGTTTAACAAGACACGTGGCCACTCATTACAATTAGAAGAAAAGAGGTTTAACCTTAAACTACGTAGAGGATTCTTTACTGTAAGAGCGGCAAGGATGTGGAACTCCCTTCCACAGGCGGTGGTCTCAGCAGGGGGGCATTGTTTCAAGAAACTATTAGATAAGCACCTAAACGACCGCAACATACAGGGATATACAATGTAATACTGACACATAATCACACATAGGTTGGACTTGATGGATTTGTGTCTTTTTTCAACCTCACCTACTATGTAACTATGTAGCTATACCTGGAATACATCTTTAAATGCTTTGAAAATGGTATTTAGTCCATCATTGCCGCCTACGTGCCGAGCAAAAAACGTAGGAGTGACAAAACCATTCTGGCTCAGTAAGCACAACCATCAGCAACCGTCATCTAAAGTTAGCAGTTCCAGTGCCACGTATTCATTTGGCTCCCAACATCCCAGAAGTCAGTGGAATATCTACCATAATATTAAGCAAGCCAAGCGTTTTAGCAATATGAGGAAGCACATTGTACTAGGTTAATATATTTATTCCTCCTGTGAATTTTTTTCCTAATTTTCTCCCTGTCAGAGGTTAAAGATGGCTCTCTCCGGCATTCGGGAAGTTCCTATGACAGGTTTTGACAGCAGTACCTTGCTCAGGCATAGAGCGAGGTATGTCTTTAAAAAACACCGGGGTAGCCTTTGAGAGATCAGCCTGCTGGAAAACATTTTAGTCTAAAATGATACTTTAGCATAATTTAAATATGAACAAAAAAGACAGCTGGGACAATTTGAGCTGTTCAGTCTGAAATTTGCAGCTTCAGATCTTCCATTACAGCAAATAGGATATATATATTATATATAAATATAGATTTTGGACTAGGTTGGCTCCAAACATTAAAGGGAATCTGCAGGCTGTGGAAAGTTTTATATTAAAACCCAACTCCAGGAAAAATGAAATGTAAATAGTGCCTTGTGCTTCAATTATTGTATCTTACTCCTCAGTCTCGATCCCGAATACCTCTTCCTAATCCTCCTGCAGTGCAATAGATCCCAACTGTCCCTGATTTGGAGCAATGTCCCTCTGTCCCTCATTCCTCCTCATTTGTCCCTCATTTTGGTCTGATCTAAGTAGTTGTATATAAAATGCACTTTTTATCTTTCAAAATGTGTTTCCCAGTGCTAAACCTTCAATGGCGTCCCTAGGGGGGGCCAGAGGGGGCCCTGACCCCCCAACATTATGCTGTGCCCCCCCCCCCCCCAATTTAAAAACATTTTTTTTTTTTACAAAAAGGCAATGTCTTTTTGTTTGCATTCGTAGCGGATGCGCCGCATCTTACTCGGACCGCCGCTGGAGTAACACAGTCTCTATTGAGAGGGAGAGCGTCCCCAGTCAGCTCCTGCGGGTGATTCCTCCCCCCTCCCTCTGCTCGCTGACACTGCATAATGCGAGCGCTCACACAACCATGGCCGCCCGATCTGCTCCTTCCCCTGCATCCCCGTTGGCAGGGAGAAGAGCGAGTTGCAGGAAGGACTCCACCAGGACTCTCAGTTACTGAAAAAAGCTCAAACCCATTTGTGTATGGATGTTTATATATACTGCCGGTGTCAGTACTTTTTATTTTTATTATTTTTCACAATTTCTATCCTATCTATCTATTTCTCTAGCCCTGTTAGGGGTTTTTAGTGAAATATCAGGGGTCTAAACAGGGGGAATATGCAGCACGCTGGTTGATTAGGGTGTGCCCAAGCACAACCGCCACACCCTGTGCACACACCCATGCAAACATCTCTATGCTTACCTGCTCTGTGCAATGGAAGTGCACAGAGCGGCCGTGAACCTCCTCTTCTCGGGTCCCTCACCGGTGCTCCTGGCCCCTCCCCTCTTCCAATGGGAGCACTCGTGTGTGCTCGCTCCTGAGCCCCGCCGCTGCGTCCATTGACAGAGACAGCGGGACTCACCCCCCCCCCGCTCCCTCATCACTGGCTTTAAGGTGCTCCCACTGCCCCAGAAAAGTCAGCGAGACCTGGAAGTGATCGTAGAGAAGAGCTGCGGACGTGCACAGCGCTGGGTGGAATGAGGGCTCAGGTAAGTAAAAGGGGGGGATGCTGATGACTAAACATTTTTTACCTTAATGCAAGGAATGCATTAAAGTAAAAATGTTTAGGCTTTAGTACCACTTTAACCACTTCAGCCCCGGAAGGTTTTACCCCCTTAATGACCAGGCCATGTTTTTGGGATACGGCACTGTGTTATTTTAACAGACAAATGCGCGGTCGTGCGACGTTGTACCCAAATAAAATGAATGTTTTTTCCCCCCTCCCACAAATAGAGCTTTCTTTTGGTGGTATTTGATTTGTCCGTTTTTTTTGTTTTTTTTTGCGCTATAAACAAAAAAAGAGCGGCAATTTTGAAAAAAAAAAAATTGACTTTCTGCTTTAAAACACATCCAATAAAAAAAAAATTAAGAAATCTAATTTCTTCATCAATTTAGGCCAATATGTATTCTGCTACATATTTTTGGTAAAAAAATACCAATAAGCGTATATAGATTGGTTTGCGCAAAAGTTAATGCATCTACAAACTATGGGATATTTGTATGGCATTTTTATTTATTTTACTAGTAATTGCTGCGATCAGTGATTTTTAGCGGGACAACTCGGACACCTAACTGACACTTTTGATATTTTTTGTGGCACCAGTGACAGTATTACAGTGATCAGTGCTAAAAAAATATGCACTGTTACTGTACTAATGACACTGGCAGCGATTGGGTTAACATCAGGGGTGATCAAAAGGGTTAAATGTGTCCCTAGGGGGTGCTTGCTAACTGTGGGGAAGTGGTTAAAGGAGTTCTATGGTCACAGAATCCATTTTCATTGTATAACATTAACATTGTAATAACAATACAAACAATAGTTATTTTTGTCAATGCACTTTAATCATACTTGAAAAATTTCCTTTCATGTTGTGAGTGCTGCCTGTCTGCTGGCAGTCTGTTTCCACAACTTCCTGGATTCCCAGCATGCTCTGCAGCTTTTCCTCCATTTCTAAAGACTACATATCCCATGGTACCTTGCTACCTGCAAGCAGTGATTCCTGTACTGACTCCGCCTCCTGAAACTCCTCCTCCTCAGCACCTCTGTAGTTCAAAAGGAAGGCTCTGTGAAGTGTGTGACACAGCAGTGCCTAATCACAGGGCAGAGTGAATATGTGTCACAGAATTCAAGGAAGCAAATGTGTGGGATCTTCACAAAAATAATCCCAAAGCCAAAATACGTAAATGAACTCCCTTATCACACCTGATAACTGCTAGAATTAGTTGTCACTAAATTAGTCTCACAAATGTTCCTGTGGCATTATTTAAACTCTGGTATCCCCAGCATCTCTGTTGCAAGTCTCCTCCCTCTGGTGCTGCTCATCACATTTTCCATGATTGCAGCACCACCTAGTGGCTAAAGGAGAGAAAAACAGCCCAGTCATGTAGGTTGGGATATATTATTGTATAAATGAGACCTAAAAGTAATAAAATGCAATAAAAGGAGGAGGAAAAGCCACACAGGGACATTACTTTTTTGTATGATTGTACAGCTCATTAATTGTTAGAGCCACGCGGATTCCAATAACATTAAGTGTTTTTACACTGAGACAAATGTCGTTTACATACAATTAAAAAAGGAATAAAAGATAGCAATGCCAAAAGCCATATAGTTACAAGCAATTAATTTTCAAATATTCTCCTAGGTAAAATAAAATCTATTAGCATGCTTGTTTAGAGCAGCCTTTTTCAACCAGGGTGCCTAGAGGTTTCCTCAGGGGGTGCCTTGGCAAAATGCCTAGAAATTGATTAAAAATTGTATACAAGCCGGCAGGTGAATGAAGCCCGCCCTTTAGTTTACACAAAGCCACGGGTTTTCATTATGCACCATTAGGGCTTTCTGGACACTGGTGTCCTAACAACCAATGATGTCATCAGTTAATAAGGAGGAAGTCTGTTGCCTCCAGAGCATCCTTGTTTGACCTTCCTCTGCCCCTCTCCCTCAACACTGGGGTCACATTAGCAAACTGATTGAGAGAAATTGAGGGAGGATAGAAACATAGGAATACTAGTCAGTACCAGTGTGCAAAAGTGTAATTGCTTTGGAAGAATAAATCATCTCTAATATTGGGTGTCCAATGTGTGGATGTCGCTGCATTATGTAAAACTATTAGACTGCTTTCACACTGGGGCGATGGCCCCGACGGCGGTAAAGCGGCGCTTCACCGTAGTTTTTGCGGTGGGGTTTTTCGCCCGCTAGCGGGGTGCTTTTAACCCCCACTGGCGGCCAGAAAAAAGGGTTAAAACGACCCGCAAAACTTGCCGGCAGTTCGATGGCGCTGCCCATTCATTTCAGTGGGCAGGAGCGGTGGAGGAGCGGTGTATACACCGCTCCTTCACCGCTCCAAAGATGCCGCTTGCAGGAGTTTTTTAACGTCCGTAAAGCCATTTTTCAGGCGCTTTACAGGCGCTATTTTTAGCCCAAAAGCGCATGAAAAACGGCCTATCAGTGCCCATCAGTGTAGCCTATCATTGCCACCTCATTAGTGCCCATCAGTGCAGCCCATCAGTGCAGCCTATCAATGCCCATCAGTTTAGCCCATCAGTGCCCAACAGTGCCAACTCATTGGTGCCCATCAGTGCAGCCCATCAGTGCAGCCTATCAATGCAGCCTATCAGTGCCCATCAGTTTAGCCCATCAGTGCCCAACAGTGCCACCTCATTAGTGCCCATCAGTGCAGCCCATCAGTGCCCATCAGTGCAGCCCATCAGTGCCCATCAGTGCAGCCTCATCGGTGCCTCATCAGTGCCCATCAGTGTAGACTATCAGTGCCCATCAGTGTAGACTATCAGTGCCCATCAGTGCCGCCTCATCAGTGCCCATCAGTGCCGCCTCATCAGTGCCCATCAGTGCCACCTCATTAGTGCCCATCATCGCAGCCCATCAGTGCAGCCTATCAGTGCCCAACAGTGCCACCTCTTTAGTGCCCATCAGTGCAGCCCATCAGTGCAGCCTCATCAGTGCCTCATCAGTGCCCATCAATGCAGCCTATCAGTGCCCATCAGTGTAGCCTATCAGTGCCCATCAGTGTAGCCTATCAGTGCCCAACAGTACCACCTCATTAGTGCCCATCAGTGCCCATTAATGCAGCCTCATCAGTGCCCATCAGTGCAGCCTATCAATGCAGCCTATCAGTGCCCATCAGTGTAGCCTATCAGTGCCCAACAGTACCACCTCATTAGTGCCCATCAGTGCAGCCTCATCAGTGCCTCCTCATCAGTGCACACGCCTCAGTGTGAAAAGGGTCTTAGAATAGTTCTTTACATTTTAGAATGCGGTGCCTTGAGATTGTCCATAATTATAAAGGTTGCCTTAACTGAAAAAAAGGTTGAGAAACACTGGCTTAGAGGTTGCATACGATCGATGTTGAACAGGAACAACACCTGTGTGGCGGAGGATCATGGGAGGGCATGTCAGGTCACCCCGGCTGAAAGGTTATTCACGATCTTTATTCTTGCTTAATTTCATCTTCATCAAAGCCTCTGCCAATTTTACAAGAAAAAAACAAAATAAAATGTGAACATTCATATTCTTGTACGAATGTCTGGTTTGTGTTCTCGGCCTTGGTGCGAAGATCTAACAGCGGCTGCACTCTGGAGTAGACAGGCCCTGTCAGTACGTATCAGCGAGCTGCCATGCCTCCTGCGCCGCTTGCTACAGACGCGGTAATACAATCTGCTCCCAGGGTTCCCTGAAAGGTGAAAGGCGACGGCTTGAATCACTCAACTCCTCTGCAGCCCCCCCCCTGTGAGAACAGCAGCTACCCTGGTGGCGGAAATGTGATTAACCCGAGGCAGCAGATCCTGTCCGGAGCGTTCTGTGTAGGAAATGCAGCAAGTAGAAGGGATTGCAGGTGTAGACCGGGCTCAGGATGAATTAATGATACAAATAGACCGCTTTCTGAGCTCCGAAAAAAGCGTAGGGGGGGGATTTACTAAGACTGGAGCAGACAGAATCGGGGGGCAGTGCTCATTTACACAAGTGTTAGCCCTCTCAAAGAGGATCTTTAGGGTGTATGAAAAAAATATATAAAAGTATTTTACAAACAGTGTAGCTTCTGACTTTTAACCACTCCCCGACAACGCTATAGCCAAAAGACGACTACAGCAAGGTCATCCAGTTCTGGGCGGCCGTCCGTAGACATCCTCCCAGGACCTCGCCCCATGCGCGTGCCTCCTGCGGCATGCATCAGGTGTGCTCTCAGACTGGGATAAGGGGCCAATCACAGCAGCCCTTTACCATGAGATCACCTGTGTCCAATCACACCTGATCACATGTAAACAAACTTGCTGATTATAGTCAGTCATTTCCTCCCATTCTGTGTCTGTGGGGGCAAAGGAGAGCCTGTCAGCACACCGTTTACACTGATAATCGGGACACAGGCTATCAGTACAGCCCCATTAGTGCAGCCTATCAGTGCCTCCTCATCAGTGCCCATCAGTGACTCCTCATCAGTGCAGCCTATGAATGCAGCCTATAAGTGCCCATCAGTGCAGCCTATCAGTGCCACCTAGTAGTGCCCATCGGTGCAGCCTATCAGTGCCGCCTATTAGTGCCCATCGGTGCAGCCTCATCAGTGCCCATCAGTGCAGCCTCATCAGTGCCGCCTATCAGTGCCCATCAGTGCCTCCTCATCAGTGCCTCCTCATCAGTGCCGCCTATCAGTGCCCATCAGTGCCTCCTCATCAGTGCCTCCTCATCAGTGCAGCCTATCAATGCAGCCTATCAGTGCCCATCAGTGCAGCCTATCAGTGTCCATCAGTGCAGCCTATCAGTGCCCATCAGTGCAGCCTATCAGTCTCACCTATCAGTGCCCATCAGTGCAGCCTCATCAGTGCAGCCTATCAGTGCCCATATGTGCAGCCTATCAGTGCCGCCTAGTAGTGCCCATCAGTGCAGCCTATCAGTGCCGTCTATTAGTGCCCATCGGTGCAGCCTATCAGTGCCCATCAGTGCAGCCTCATCAGTGCCGCCTATCAGTGCCCATCAGTGCCTCCTCATCAGTGCCTCCTCATCAGTGCCTCCTCATCAGTGCAGCCTATCAATGCAGCCTATCAGTGCCCATCAGTGCAGCCTATCAGTGCCCATCAGTGCAGCCTATCAGTGCCACCTATCAGTTCCCATCAGTGCCTCCTTATCAGTGCAGCCTATCAGTCCCTATCTGTGCAGCCTATCAGTGCCGCCTATCAGTGCCCATCAGTGCAGCCTCATCAGTGCCTCCTCATCAGTGCAGCCTATCAGTGCCCATCGGTGCAGCCTGTCAGAGCCCAACAGTGCCACCTCCTTTTTTCCCCACAAATAGAGCTTTCTTTTGGTGGTATTTGATCACCTCTGTGGTTTTTATTTTTTGTGCTATAAAAAAAAGACCGACAATTCTGAAAAAAAAGCAATATTTTTTTACTTTTGCTATAATAAATATCCCCAAACAAATATATAAAAAAACAAATGCCTTCCTCAGTTTAGGCCAATATGTATTCTTCTACATATTTTTGGTAAAAAAAACAAAAAAAACAAAATCGCAACAAGCGTATATTGATTGGTTTGCGCAAAAGTTATAGCGTCTACTAAATAGGGGAAAGATTTATGGCATTTTTATTATAATTTTTTTTTTAGTAGTAATGGCGGCGATCTGCGATTTTTATCGTGACTGCGACATTGTGGCGGACACTTTTGACACTATTTTGGGACCACTGACAAATATACAGCGATCAGTGCTATAACAATGCACTGGTTACTGTGTAAATAACACTGGCAGAGAAGGGGTTAAACACTAGGGGGCAATCATGGGCTTAACTGTGTTCCCTCACTGTGTTCTAACTGTAGGGGGGGTGGGCTCACTAGAACAGGACAGAGATCACTGCTCCCGATCACAGGGAGCAGTAGATCCCTGTCATGTTGCTAGGTAGAACAGGGAAATGCCTTGTTTACATAGGCATCTCCCCGTTCTACCTCTCCGTGTCATGATCGCGGGCCACCGGCGGACATCGAATCCGTGGGACCCGTGGGGCATGCCCACGCAGTGCGCAGCGGGCGTGCACACGCCCTCTAGCCCGCGATTTAAAGGGGACGTGCAGGTGCGCCCATTTGCACAGCCATGCCATTGTGCCGACGTACACCATCATGCGCTGGTCGGCAAGCGGTTAAAAAGTTACTCGTTTTTTTTTTGTTGCAAAGAGACTGGACACAGACAACGATGGTATTATCATAAATTAATATGACCAAAAACTGTCCATTTCCACCATCTGTTAAATTAACTGGAAAGGTCAATGAATTAAATTTCACACAGAAAATATAATTAAGGATGGGATGGAACAAGAATAAATGAAAAGAGCATGGAGATAAATAGAGCCTCATGGTATCCAAGCAAAATTTTTAAGAATCCATAGAAAAAAACTGTTTTGGGGTCAATATCTGAGAAGGCTAGTCAACGTCATTGCTCGTGGTCTCTGTACCACTGATCTTCTCCCAGTTATTGACTTTCCAAGCTTTGACCTGCTTTGGATACGGCCATCTTGCTAGAGGATCAAGGCTTTGCTTTCTCATGTAAAAGACTACCCACCCCCTTTCCCAAATAACTGTTGATCAAATAACTAGGGGGAACATTCAGTATGTAGTGGGAGAGGTGAAATAAGCAGACTTCCATAGAATCAATGAATGAAGTAGAAGCAGGAAGATGCTTGCAATGCAGGTCCTCAGGTTCAGCTTTCTCTCCAGCAAGGAGAACAGTGATCCCAATAGTGACATCTTTAAATCTCACTCCATATCTGGTGAGAAGAGCAGTCAGAGGCAGCAGTGCCTTAGATCTCAAACTGCAGATATGCAACTATGAGGCTCAATATACAGGATTGCCTAGGCACAGGGGGTGCACTTCTATTTTTCTAGAGGAATTCAAGACAAAAAGTAAACCTTTCAGGTCTCATGCACATTGACCATTTAGCCCTGATGCATGAGATGATGTTTAGGGGCAGGCACACCGTCCAGCCCTGCCAACAGCCTGTAAAACTCTATCAGGTACTGATAGCTGCTGCAACTGAACAGGGCTGGATGGTGTACTAATGCTTGGGGCAGTTTAAGTCCATGGAAGAATCCCCGGAAGGCAGTCTGCAAGCAGCAAGCTTGTATTGTGCACCTATGCCTTCTGCCTGCACCCAAACGTTGAAGTTTCATGTACCAGGGCTAAATGTTCAGTGTGCATGAGGCCTCAGTGTTCTGCTTAGGCACACCTAACATTTCTAGGTGTTCCCCATTAGATAGGAAATCTTTACTTTGGTTTGGATTTGCTTTGGTCCTTACGTCTTACTTTTTTTTTTTTTGGTTAAAATCATCAACCTGATTTTTGTGCTCGGTTATGGAAGGTTATGGGGTCATCCTAAAATGTTTTAAACACAATTCTGACTTTGAAAGTCAGAATTTAGAGATTTAAAGTCTAAATTATGAGTTTCAAAGTCAGAATTCTGAGATTTAAAGTCAGAATTCTGAGTTTCAAAGTCAGAATTCTAAGATTGCAAGTTTGGGCCATGATAAAATTTATTAAACACAATTCTAAGTTTGAAAGTCAAAATTCTGAGTTTGAATGCCAGAATTATGTGTTTGCAACTCAGAATTATGAAATTAAAAATCAGAATTCTGAGTTTGAAAGTCAGAATTCTGAGCTTCAAAGTCAGAATTCTGAGCTTCAAAGTCAGAATACTGAGATTAAAAATTAGAATTTGGAGTTTAAATCACCAAAAAAAACTTGTTTGGAACAAAAAGAGTTACAAGTTTGGGCCATGCTAAAATTTATTAAACTCAATCCTGAGTTTGAACGCCAGAATTCTGTGTTTTTGAAAACCAGAATTCTGAGCTTCAAAGTCAGAATTCTGAGATTAAAAATTAGAGTTATGAGTTTGAAATCAAGAGCCGGTCACAGTCTCCTGTCATGCGAATTGGATGCGGTGAAACCTGCATCCAATTCACATAAGTGTGAACCCAGCCTAAAAGTCAGAATTCTTAGTTTGAAAGTCACAATTCTAAGATTGCAAGTTTAGGCCATGCTTAAATTTATTAAACACAATTCTGAGTTTGAAAGTCAAAATTCTGAGTTTGAACACCAGAATTCTGTGTTTGAAGCTCAGAATTCTGAGATTGAAAGTCAGAATTCTGAGCTTGAACACCAAAATTCTGTGTTTGAAGCTCAGAATTCTGAGATTGAAAGTCAGAATTCTGAGTTTGAACACCAAAATTCTGTGTTTGAAACTCAGCATTATTTCATTAAAAATCAGAATTATGAGTTTAAAAGCCAAAATTCTAAGATTACAATCTTGGGCCATGCTAAAATTTAAAGATTGAACTCCAGAATTCTGTGTTTGAAACTCAGAATTCTGAGCTTCAAAGTCAGAATTCCCAGATTAAAAGTCAGAATTCTGACTTTTAATCGGAGAATTCTGACTTTCAAACTTATTTTAGGATGACCCCAGAGCTTTTCCATAGTTAGTCAAGGTAGCAATTTACAATTTTCTTATAAAAATATAACCATGATAAACAAACAGCTGTTTTCCCTGTGGATGATATCAGGTGCACTTTGATATCCAAGCAAAAATGTCATCAGCTGCCGAGTCTGTTGAAATAAAACGTAACTCTATTGTTTTATTGATTGACAAATGTACTTGGATTGCAATTGGTTACAATAAAAGCGAGTGAATTCATTGCAAGCGGGCTGGTGGTCACCGGGGAATACTGGCTATCGATCCTTTCTGGCTGAGGGAGTCTTTATTAGCCAGCCACTTATTTGTATACCGATCATGCTCGTAGTTCAGTCTGCTCTGCAGACGCGGGAGGGGAGAGGAGGTCTGCTCCTGTACCGGTTGAAGAAGCCCAGAGACCCTCTGTTGCGTGAACTATTTAAAATATAAAAACCTCCAAAGAATGACTCCGCTAAGCATTGCTTGTATCTAAATGGATGCAACTCTATTATCATTATCACTCCAACCCTTTCTGTGAAAGAAGCTTATAATGTCGAAGCTTCTTACTGGTTGGTACATGAGCTAAACTTTTAATATTTTCAGCTGGGCGCGACTTCCCCGGTTCTACAAGAATCTGAGCGCGCTTAACCTGTCGCCACCTGCATAACACTCCTGGGTCTCCTGGGTTTCTGTGGTGTTGGCCTAAAGCAGGGGCCTCCAAACCTTCCAAGCAAAGGGTCAGTTTACTGTCCTTCAGACTTCAGGGGGTGGGGGGCAAACTGTGACCAGGGGGGGCAGAAAATTCCTCTGGCATCAGTGGGCATAAAGCAGCGGTTCTCAACCTCAGTCCTCAAGTACCCCCAACAGGCCATGTTTGCAGGTTTTCCTTTATCTTGCACAGGTGCTTTAAATCAGAGTCAATGGCTTTGTATTTTGGACAGCTATTTTATCTAAGAGAAATTCCCAAAACATGGCCTGTTGGGGGTACTTGAGGACTGAGGTTGAGAACCATTGGCATAAACAATGCCCCATCATTGGTTTGAATGGAAGCAATAGTGCCCCTATTTGTTGCATAGATGGGAAGAATCGTGTCCCATCAATAGGGTCAGTTGGTGGAATAGTGCTCCAAGGGTCAGGTAAAGGTAAGCCAAGTGCCACATCCGCCCCCCACCCCCCCGGGCCGCAGTTTGGAGACCACTGGCTTAAACTGTAAGAAGTGACTCCTGCAGATAACAGAGAGAAGAGAAAACAAATAGGAACCACAATAGATGCTTTGGATCCCAGATCCCATGCAGACTGTTCTAGGTAACACCCACATGTAAGGCAGAGCTTTCGCGAACTGAACTGCAATCATTGAAAGGGGCATGCCAGGGATAGTCAGGCTAAGGAGCCAAGGGCTAGCTTATGTTGGATGTCCTCCAGCCAGAAAATGAAGAGGGCTCTGTCTGACTTGCTGCACATTGTGAGAAGCTCACAGTGTGCGGTGAAATCAGTGCAAGCTAGGGTTGCCACCTTTTCTTCAAGTCAAACCCGAACACTTTAGCGGCGCACAGCCATTTATTTTTATAGTATAAACTATACATATAGTTTGCTATTAAATAACATTTCTAATCATATGAAGTTAATAACGAGATATATATATATATATATAGATAATACATCAGAGTCCACAGAGTTCCCCCTTTTACATCTGAACTCGCAGAGTTCCCTTTCACTGTAAGGGGGGACTCTGCAGACTCTGATGTAAGGGAGAACTCTGGGGACTCTGACATAAGGAATGCTCTGGAAACCCTGAGTTAAGGGGGAAAACTAGGAACTCTGATGTATGGAGAGGACTCTGATGTAAGCAGAACTGAGAACTCTGATGTAACACTGTGGTGCAAAGGGGAACTCTGATGTAAGGGGTGCTCCTAGAACCCTGAAAGAGAAGGGGGGAGATTTCACTCACAGACAGGGATGGATGGTGAGCTCACTCACCCCTTGGCAGTTAGCACCTCTCATCCAGATGTATCTGAGGCTGCTGGACTTCAAATTTCCAGCCCCCACTTTCCTTTTCTGAGGCACAGCGCCAGGGATTGGAGTGTGGGCAGACACAGAGGGGTAGGGGTGGGGGGAAGAGGTGCAGATCGAGCCCTCTCTCCTCTCCCGTCTGTGTGTGTTTGGGGGGGGGATTGTTAGTGTTGGCTTTGGGCAGTGTGAAAGAGAGTGTAACAGTCACTCTCAGCTTAGACAACTGCAGCCAGAAGCCTGCTGGGAAGCCATAGTCCAGTCTGAATAATGTGTCCGGGTTTCAGGCAGTCTGAAACCCGGACGTATGATTCCAAACCCAAACTGTCCGGGTGAATCCCAGACAGGTGGCAACCCTAGTGCAAGCCATTTCAGTCCAGCAGAGAAGCCGGTACAGACTGAAGGGAAGTCTGGCGTTCAGCTTTAAGCCTTAATGAGCATGTATGTCTTGTCTCCGACTTTTCATATTTCTGCCTGTGCACGCCTGAACTCAGCAACCCTCGTCTGCTTCCATCTGCTGAGTCAGGATAGAAAGGCTGCTAATGACTAATTGCTTTGGGTTCTATATTCCCCAAGCTGCTAATGTATATACACAAACACTTATGTCTACATTACATGCACTCTGGTGACCTAAAGGACACTATTATTAGGATCTCCGATCTCTCCTTCAGCTTGACAACACAGAATCAGGTGCACTAGACGCTAAAAGGCTATTACAGGCTAATTAAAAGCTTAAAAGGGATTGCAATAGCCTGAAATCACAGGTTGGAACTAGTGATTTTCTCTGACGTTTGGTGTCAGTAAAGTGCCAGCAGAGAATAGGGAGCAAACAGAAGCCCTGACAGATAATCCTTCTCTTTACACAACATCCTCAATGCATTCAATATTTTTACTGGGGCCGGGGGCAAAGGTTTCCATTCCACCACATTCTGGCACTGGGGCCGGGGGCAAAGGTTTCCATTCTACCACATTCTGGCACTGGGGCCAGAGGCAAAGGTTTCCATTCTACCACATTCTGGCACTGGGGCCGGGGCAAAGGTTTCCATTCTACCACATTCTGGCACTGGGGCCGGGGCAAAGGTTTCCATTCTACCACATTCTGGCACTGGGGCCGGGGCAAAGGTTTCCATTCTACCACATTCTGGCACTAGGGGCCGGGGGCAAAGGTTTCCATTCTACCACATTCTGGCACTGGGGCCGGGGCAAAGGTTTCCATTCTACCACATTCTGGTACTGGGGCCGGGGCAAAGGTTTCCATTCTACCAGATTCCGGCACTGGGGCTGGGGCAAAGGTTTCCATTCTACTACATTCTGGCACTGGGGCCGGGGGCAAAGGTTTCCATTCTACCACATTCTGGCACTGGGGCCGGGGCAAAGGTTTCCAATCTTCCACATTCTGGTACTGAGGCCCGGGCAAAGGTTTCCATTCCACCACATTCTGGTACTGGGGCCGGGGCAAAGGTTTCCATTCTACCACGTTCTGGCACTAGGGGCCGGGGCAAAAGTTTCCATTCTACCACATTCGGGCACTGGGGCCGGGGCAAAGGTTTCCATTCCACCACATTCTGGCACTGGGGCCGGGGCAAAGGTTTCCATTCTACCACGTTCTGGCACTAGGGGCCGGGGCAAAAGTTTCCATTCTACCACATTCTGCCACTGGGGCCAGGGGCAAAGGTTTCTATTCTACCACATTCTGGCACTAGGGGCCGGGGCAAAGGTTTCCATTCTACCACATTCTGGCACTGGGGCCGGGGCAAAGGTTTCCATTCTACCACATTCTGGCACTGGGGCCGGGGCAAAGGTTTCCATTCTACCACATTCTGGTACTGGGGCCGGGGCAAAGGTTTCCATTCTACCACGTTCTGGCACTGGGGCCGGGGCAAAGGTTTCCATTCTACCACATTCTGGCACTGGGGCCGGGGCAAAGGTTTCCATTCTACCACATTCTGGCACTGGGGCCGGGGCAAAGGTTTCCATTCTACCACGTTCTGGCACTGGGGCCGGGGCAAAGGTTTCCATTCTACCACATTCTGGCACTGGGGCCGGGGCAAAGGTTTCCATTCTACCACATTCTGGCACTGGGGCCGGGGCAAAGGTTTCCATTCTACCACATTCTGGCACTGGGGCCGGGGCAAAGGTTTCCATTCTACCACATTCTGGCACTGGGCCCGGGGCAAAGGTTTCCATTCTACCACATTCTGGCACTAGGGGCTGGGGCAAAAGTTTCCATTCTACCACATTCTGGCACTGGGGCCGGGGCAAAGGTTTCCATTCTACCACATTCTGGCACTGGGGCAAAGGTTTCCATTCCACCACATTCTGGTACTGGGGCCGGGGCAAAGGTTTCCATTCTACCACGTTCTGGCACTGGGGCCGGGGCAAAGGTTTCCATTCTACCACATTCTGGCACTGGGGCCGGGGCAAAGGTTTCCATTCTACCACATTCTGGCAACCCCATAAAATGTTGTTCAACGCCATGAAGGATTATGGCCATCTTCATCCTGAGCTTCAAAATGGAGGAATCCCCACCCTTAAGGCAGAAGGAAGGGAGGGTAGAATGTGTTGACATGTAGAAATGTGGTCTATAGCAGTAATGTGCAGGGGAAGGGTGGCTACATCCCACATACAGTGAGGCCATAGAAAGCCAGTATAGCCACCCTCATAATTAAAATCAGCTTAAGCTATAGAAAGAGTTTTTATGTGCGGGAGCTCCATGCGTCGATGTGAAGGAAAGCAGTCCATAGCGGCAACATGCAGAGGAAGGGTGGCTACATTCCACTTACAGTGGGATCACATAGAGCTAGTGTAGCCACCATCATACAAAAAAAGTCAGCTGAGCTTGTTTATGCTATGCAAAGAGTTTTTATAGGCAGGAACTGAACGTGTTGACATGTAGTCTGTAGCAGTAATGTGCAGAGGAACGGTGGCTACATCCCACATACAGTGGGACCATAGAGAGCCAGTGTAGCCACCCTCATAAAGAAAACCAACTGAGCTGGATTATGCTATGCAAAGAGGTTTTAAGTGCAAGAGATGAATGCGTTGACATGTAGGAAAGCAGTCCATAGCGGCAACGTGCAGAGGAAGGGTGGCTACATCTCACTTACAATAGGACCATACAGAGCCAGTGTAGCCCCACTCAGAAAGAAAGTCAGCTGAGCTGGATTATGCCATGCAAAGAGGTTTTAAGTGCAGGAGATGGATGCGTTTGATGCGTAGGATAGCAGTCCGTGGCGGCAACTTGCAGAGGAAGGGTGGCTACATCCCACATACAGTGGGAACATACAGAGCCAGTGTAGCCACCCACCCAGTCAGCTGAGCAGAGTTTTAACCAGGGACGTTGCTAGGTCTACAAAAAATCTGGGGCTAGAGCCCATAGCAGCATAGTAAAGAAAGTAATATGCTTGGGGGGCATACACATGTATATACAGTAATATACAGGTGTGTGTATATATCCCCAGAGAGCCCCCCACTTACATCAGGGTGCCCAGAGAGCCCCCCTTACATCAGGGTCCCCAGAGAGCCCCCCTTACATCAGGGTCCCCAGAGATCCTCCTCCTTACATCAGAGTATCCAGAGAGCCTCCCCCTTGCATCAGGGTCCCCAGAGAGCCTCCCCCTTGCATCAGGGTCCCCAGAGAGCCCCCCACTTACATTAGGGTTCCCAGAGAGCCCCCCTTACATTAGGGTCCCCAGAGAGCCTCCCTCTTAAATCAGGGTCCCCAGAGAGCCCCCCACTTACATCAGGGTCCCCAGAGAACCTCCCCTCCCCTTGGGGACACCTGCAGAGACTCGGAGCTATGGACCCCAGATTCAGGGCTAAAGCCCCAAAAGTGACCCCCTAGCGACGCCACTGGTTTTAACATATACATTTGGGCACATACAATCAGACATTGCTAGCCATAGATATATAGAGGATCACTCACTTATGAAAGTAAAAATCATATTTTATTTTTTTAGATTGTGTTTAAGAATACTTTAAACCTGCCTAAAAACAACATTTTATCTATTTTTGTTTAACTGGCGTTGAGTTTTCTAAAGTCTTCCAGAGGTGCACACCCGTCAAAATTTCTGCTCATGTCAAAACATCATCTGAAAAAAAACGAGGGCTCTCCCAGCAGGAGGTGATCGGCGGTCAGACACGAAAGGTCGTTTTAATTATCACTTCTCTTCCGAAGAGAAGCAGCTTTGATCTGCAAGCCAAACCCACTCCGTTTCATTACTAATCATCACTTGCTTAATCGCTAACTAAATGGCAAATGAACTGCTCTAGGTTGTCCTGGAATGATGGCAAGTCGCTGAACCTTTAAATCTACAACATTCTCAGGTGGGCGTCGGAGTCATCGAGGTTGTGGACAGGAAGTAAACAGACAGCTTGAGTCAAATATTAGATTCCTGAGAACCAAAACACAAATTGGAGAATTATGTTAGAGAACTCTGAACCTGATTACCCCTTTCGGCTTTTGGATTCAGAAGAAAAACATAATGATCAGTAAAGTTTTTTGTTTTTTTTGCCTGTAACAAGAAATTAAAGCTCACCCTCAAGACAAAATGTAACCTGTTCCTGCCTGCGTAATGTATAGGTAGCACCCTCTACCAATAGGTAAGTGCTAGCATAGGATTTTTGCTAGGGAAACTGCCAGCACAGGTAAATTTAGGCAGGCCTATGCTTTGAGCTAGGCCTGTCTGTTTTGATCTGGGGGGCAGGGAGTGGTTAGAGTAGCAGTGGGTGTGACCACCTGTGCTCTAGTTCTGAGGCGCCTCCCCTGCTTCGAGGAAGAATGTTCTGGAAGAGGGGCAGGGCCTAGAACTGGAGTGGCAGGCAGCTCATGTGGGAGCCCTGACCAATCCCCAACTGGTATCGGCAGGGGGCGGGCCTCCTATATAAGCTGATACTGTTATGCCGTGTACACACGACCGGTTTTGTCGTCGGTTTCTCCGACTGAACTTGTCTTGCCTACACACGGTCAAACGAAAGTCCGACCAAGTCTGACCGTCCAGAATGCATACACGCGATCGGAATAGACGATGAAAAGCTTCCGTCGGACTTTTTCTGTCAGACATTCCGCTCGTGTGTACAGGGCATTACACATGCACATCATTCCTTCAGGCTCAAATTATAAGCTAATCTATGAAATTTCTAAATATGATGGCAAAAGTGATCTATTCTATGGGCATCCCATATACCCCTTTCCCCAACCAAGTTATTCCCCCCAATAAACAAAAACAAAACAAAGCAAATGACTGTTCATTGTCTCTGAGGTGATATATGAAGGTCTGGCAGCGGGTGATTTGGTGGATGTTTGTTACTAGTGGCAACTACACTGCTACATATATAGGAGGAGAGAGAGCAAAGTGACAGAGAGATGAGCTCATCATTCTGCTGCTTCTCCTATCACTGTCCAGTCACAGGCTGGGGAAGGGACGTCATCAGAGAAAAATCAAAATCTTCTGCCCTGCCAGACAGAGCTGTGTAAATCTCAGTACTGGATGGACAGAAATACCAATCTTTTGGCTGGTAAAGCAGATCCCATATATGTACTTACCCACTTCCCGCCCGGTCCTATAGCAGAATGACGGCCGGGGCGGTGGTTCCGTTATCTTATCCTGACTGGACGTCATATGACGTCTTTCAAGATAACAGCCGGCATGTGGCCGTGGGGGATCGCTGGTGCGGCATGTCAGTCTGACACACCACAATACCGATCTCAGTAAAGAGCCTCCGACGGAGGCTCTTTACCACGTGATCAGCTGTGTCCAATCACAGCTGATCACAGTGTTAAGAGGAAAAGCCGTGTATTGGCTTTTCCTTACTCGTGTCTAACAGACGCGAGTAGAGGAGAGTTGATCGGCTGCTCTCCTGTCAGTGGGGGTCTGCGCTGATTAATTATCAGCGCAGACCTCCCAAGGATGCCCACTTCAGACCACCAGGGATACCACCAGGACCATCAGGGATGGCCACCACTTATGACCACCAGGTATGCCACCCATGGCCACCAGGGATGACCACCACTGATGATCACCAGGTATGCCACTCATGTCCACCAGGGATGCCAATCTGTGCCAAAATCAATGCCAATTAGTGCTCACAAATGGTGTCAGTCAGTGCCCATCACTAATGCCTGACAGTGTCTCCTTATCAGTGATGCCCATCAGTGTCCATCAGTGCCACCTATCAGTGCCCATCAGTGCCACCTATCAGTGCCACCCATAAGTACCCATCAGTGCAGCCTATCAGTGCTGCCTATCAATGCCCATCAGTGCCACCTATGAATGCCCATCAGTGCCGCCTATCAATGCCCATCAGTGCTGCATACCAGTGCCACCTATCAGTGCCCATCAGTGCCTCCTATCAGTGCCCATCAGAGCTGCATATTAGTGCCCATCATCAGTGCCACCTCATCAGTGCCACCTCATCCGTGCCACCTTAGTGCCCATCAGTGCTGCATATTGGTGCTCATCAGTGCCACCTCATCAGTGCCACCTCATCAGTGCCGTCTTATCAGTGCCCGTCAGTGCATCCTCATCAGTGACCATCAGTGAAGGAGAACACTTATTTATTTCCAAAAATTTATAACAGAAACAAAGAAAAACTTTAAAAAAAAATGTTCAGTATTTTTTTAATTTGTTGCGTAAAAAAACAAAAACCCCAGTAGTGATCAGATACCACCAAAAGAAAGCTCTATTTGTGGGAACAAAATGATAAAAAATTAGTTTGGGTACAGTGTAGCATGACCGCGCAATTGTCATTCAAAGTGCGACAGCGCTGAAAGCTGAAAATTTGGCCTGGGCAGGAAGGGGGGGGGGGGAAGTGTCTGGTATTGAACTTAGTGGTTAAACTGGGTACATAGATCGCTGTTTTCCTGGAGTTCTTCTTTAATTATATCGGTATTGAAGATGCCAACTAAGCTGGAACACACAAGCTCCCTTTAACTCCTTGCAGTCAGACGCGGCAAATCTTTTCTTCTCGACTTAACGAGTGAGTATTATTGGCAGCTGCATAAAGACAGAAATACAATCTGCATATTTTGTGATAAGTGACGGAGAAACAGAACTGATGACATATGCCAAGCATCTCTAAACATGCAGATTATGTCTCTGTGATTAACAATGCATGAGCACGGGATCAGCTAATTACACCGGTATTTACCAGTGGAAGCCGGCTGTTTGCTTGTCTTTAGACTTGAGCTATTCGGACGGATCCCGTACCTGAGAGACGACTCTCTCAATGGTGACTTTCATTATTTTACACATTTACAGACCCTCCTATCATACTCCTCTTCAGAAGAAGCCGACAGTCCAATGTTCCCACCAGTAACTGGGCGGGGTCAAGTTAAAAAGTGGCGGTATGACCTTTCAGCAGTTTGTGCAAAAGCAAAGAGTCCGTTTAGGTTCCGTTCACACTTGTGCGACTCCAAAGTCGCACTCTGAAGCGACTTTACACTCTCTGACACTCAAGTCGCATCAAAACAGTGCAGGTACCTATTCAAAGTCGCATAGTTCCGAACGTTGCCATTGAAAACAATGGGCTGCGACTTATCATGCAACTTTGAGCACAAAGTCGCATGATAAGTCGCAGCCCACTGTTTTCAACGGCATCCATTCGGAACTATGAGACTTTGAATGGGCACCTGCACTGCTTTGATGCTGCTTGAGTGCCAGAGAGTGTCGCACAAGCGTGAATGGAGCCTCAGGCTGGGTTCGCACTATTGCGACTTGGATGTGGGTTTCCCCGCAATGCAATTCGCATGTCAGGAGAATGTGACCGGCTCTCTATGGAGCCGGTTCACACATCTCTGGAGCGGCTCTGGTGCGAATTGCACAGGGGTCCTGTGCGTCTTCTAGTCCGTTTCAGGTCCAAATTCAGCCAAAAATTCGGACTGAAATCAGACCTGAAACGGTAAACAGGGGCACCCCGGACCCCCTGGTGCGGCAGTGTGAACCCAGCTTTAAAATGGTTCTAAATGTTTTTTTTTACCTTAATGCATTGTCTGCAATAAGGAAAAAAAAAAAACACCCCACTACCTGTCCCTAAATAATTCCTGTGTCAGGGCCTGGATCTGAACCTGGGATCTCTGCTGTGTCTGGCAGTGACACTTCTTGCTGAGCCACCTGAGATATTGGACAGCACCCTCTCTGATTGCTTAGTCAGCCTTCTCTTATGTCTTGTTTCTATTAAACCTTGAACCATTTGATCCTCACATGAACTTTGCATTTAAGGCTACTATGACACTGGAGCGGGGGGGGCTTTAAAGTGCTGCTAATTTTAGCAGCGCTTTACCGCTGTTATGGCGGTGCTTTTCGGCCGCTAGCGGGGTGCTTTTAACCCTCGCTAGCGGCTGAATAAGGGGTTAAAAGCACTCGCAAATCGCTTTGCAGGCGCTTCAGCAGCAGTGCTCACTGATTTCAATGGCAGGGGCGGTGGAGGAGCTCCTCCACCGCTCCTCCACTGCCCGAAAGATGCTGCTTGCAGGACTTATTCTAACGTCCTGCAAGCACACCGCCCCAGTGTGAAAGCACTCGGGCTCACACACTGGGGCTGCAGGGGAGGCGTTTTTCAGGCGCTTTATAGGCGCTAGTTTTAGCCCCAAAGTGCCTTAAATACTCCCCAGTGTGAAAGGGGTCTAAGACATGCCTTTGCACTTCCTGTTTGCCAGATTATTGTGCTCTCTCCAGCCAATATCTCACTCTAGATGCCTTTCGTATCTTCACTACCACTCGTTACCGACCCTTGGTTTGTTCCTCGACTATGCTTTTGCTTGATCCCAATCTGCAACCGCTTGTTACCGTCCTTTGGCTTGTTTACTGACTATGCTTCTGTTTGATCCCTACCAGCTATATCTGCTACTGGACCCCAGCTTGCTCACTTCCTGGTTGGGCAATCCTGAGAACCGTGACCTGGTACTTACATGCAACAAAACCCATCTGCACCATTCCGATCTCTGGAGAATACTGGTTAGTACTTTGGTTGAGCCACCAGGTTGACTTACATGTATACCTATCCTGCAGATCTGTGGGAGTCTCTCTACTTCTATAGCTACTGGTCTCCGAATCTGACCCCTGAATGTGACAGCCTGTTTGTCACCTCTCCAGCGCTGTCTTGGCTCCAGCACCGCTCCCCTCACTTCCTGCTTTCACTGGAAAAAAAACTGAGGCTGCTGCTCAGCCATAGGTAGGGTTGCCACCCGTACGGGTTTAACCCGGACAGTCCGGATTTTGCAACTTGTGCCCAGTTTTCTGTCCACCTGAAACCCGGGACACAACATACCTCCAGTCCGGTCAGGTAAATCTGTCCTAGTGCTGTGTGAGGGAACTCAGTGGAGAGTCCTCAGGAATTCCTGTCGGCTGCACCTTGCTCTTACTGTTCTGTGTGCTCTCTACTCTGCCTTCTCCCCCTCCAATGCCTGTCCCCCCCCCCAACCGAATTGGTTGCCAGGACTGCAGGTGTCGTAGCAACTGATGACGTTTTTGCACAGCACACATGGGATTTTCCGCTCCACCTCACAGCTCTGCCCCCTAATCCTGGCCGGCCCCCAGCCTTCCACGCGCTTGCGTGCAGTTGCAGCGGTTGCAGAGTCCCTCCCACCGGTAAGGCACTAGACAATGTTATAGAAGAGGGCAGGGGGTGCTGTTATAAGGGGGTGGTCTCTCTCTAATAGAGGTCTCTAAAGAAAGGGGGGGCACTGATATAAGGGCACTGTGAGCTAATGGGGGTCTGTAATAGGGAATGCTGACTGCTGATCTAATGCTGACCAACAATTAGATAGCCAGCACCCCCCATTATAGAATGCCATTATAACAGAGTCACCTTATATTAGCACCCCAGAATTCCTTTATATTAGCACCCCCCTTAGAGACCCCTCCCCATTAGATCAGAGTCCCCTTACATATCAACGACCCCCCCTAGAGACCAATGGTTGGTCTTTAAGGGGGGGGGGGGTTTGTTGATGTAAGGGGACTCTGATCTAATGGGGGGGTCTCTAAGGGGGGTGCTAATATAAAGGGATTCTGGGGTGTAAATAAATAAATAAATAAATAAATAAATATCTGGGTTTGCAAGGCATTTGCTGCACACAAAGTGGGTTTATATTCGTGGTGTCTACCGGCACCCTGAAGAAGCTGGGGGGGGGGGGGATGCTGGCGCTGGCCGGGTACCTCGTGGGTGTGGCACCATTGGCACAGAGTTAAGTATCTCTGCCTTTAGTTTGGCTTTAATGGTGTTGCAACCCACTTAGAACAGGTGCGGTGCTAAGCATTATAGTAACACACCCTTGTCACAAAGCACACGTGTGAATAGACCCTAAAAAGGTACCACTGGACAACGTAAAGCTCCTAAGCTAATCTTAGTTTAATGGGTTTTCTCAGACTACAGGTTCACTTTAACGTTGGATATTTATTACATGTTAATGTAATGAAAATGGAGGCAGCAGAACTCCCTGCTGCTGGTAGTAGAATCCATTAGCATATTTATGAGTTTTCCTGCAATCTCCAAGAATATTTTCACGAAATGTTGTGTGCGTTTTGTGTGAGCTACGTGGGGAAAAATGTAACAGTGTGTGCGACACAGACAGCAAGAAGGGGGTCGAGAAAGCGAGAATTTGTTTGTAAATAGGATTACCCAGAAGTGCCACCCAATCATAAAATGGCCAGACCACCCAAAAGTAATATTTCTGGTATAGGTGGAGCTTTTTTGGCTGGGTATGGCTTTCAGTTGTTTCTTTGATACTCCCAATAGCCTTTATCTCTCTGCCAAAATGATCTACCTTCCTAGGTAGCACCCACACGTGATGCTGAGCCTCCATGATTGAAAGAGCTGAATCTGATGACTGGAAGGGGTGGGTCAGTAAACAGAAAAGCCGGCCATAGAAGGTTCGAATCTCAGCCGGTTCAGCAGGGAGCAACCGAGATTCAAACCATGTATGGGCAGGCTGATTGTACCCAAGTTGATCGATCAATCAAATTGGGTACAACCAGCCTGTGAGATTATGCATGTGACTATTGCTACCTGGCTATAGCCGCTAGCAGTAATCACTGTGTGTTCTCCTGGCTGGAACACAATAGCTCCGTGGGAGGGATTCCCCCCATCAACACTGACTGTGTTGAGTGGATGGGGGTATCAAGCGATTTTCTTTCCTGCAACCACAAAATAGCACACTCTACGGCTGAGGAGGAAAGGGCTAGATCAGCCTTTCCCAACCTTTTCAACACAAAAGGAAACCTTAAAATAACATTCCAGTCTCAGGGAATCCATGCTAAAATACACTATATCTACAATTCATTTTACATCAGTGGGAAGAATGTTCCTTACATTAATGGTCAGTGGGAAGAATGCTCCTTACATTGGTGATCAGTGAGAAGAATGCCCCTTACATTGGTGATCAGTGAGAAGAATGTTCCTTACATTGGTGATCAGTGAGAAGAATGTTCCTTACATTGGTGATCAGTGAGAAGAATGCCCCTTACATTGGTGATCAGTGGGAAGAATGTTCCTTACATTGGTGATCAGTGGGAAGAATGTTCCTTACATTGGTGATCAGTGGGAAGAATGCTCCTTACATTGGTGATCAGTGAGAAGAATGCCCCTTACATTGGTGATCAGTGGGAAGAATGCCCCTTACATTGGTGATCAGTGGGAAGAATGTTCCTTACATTGGTGATCAGTGAGAAGAATGCCCCTTACATTGGTGATCAGTGAGAAGAATGCTCCTTACATTGGTGATCAGTGAGAAGAATGCCCCTTACATTGGTGATCAGTGGGAAGAATGTTCCTTACATTGGTGATCAGTGAGAAGAATGCTCCTTACATTGGTGATCAGTGAGAAGAATGCCCCTTACATTGGTGATCAGTGGGAAGAATGTTCCTTACATTGGTGATCAGTGGGAAGAATGTTCCTTACATTGGTGATCAGTGAGAAGAATGTTCCTTACATTGGTGATCAGTGAGAAGAATGCTCCTTACATTGGTGATCAGTGAGAAGAATGTTCCTTACATTGGTGATCGGTGGGAAGAATGCTCCTTACATTGCTGATCGGTGGGAAGAATGTTCCTTACATTGGTGATCAGTGAGAAGAATGCCCCTTACATTGGTGATCAGTGAGAAGAATGCTCCTTACATTGGTGATCAGTGAGAAGAATGTCCCTTACATTGGTGATCAGTGGGAAGAATGTTCCTTACATTGGTGATCAGTGAGAAGAATGCTCCTTACATTGGTGATCAGTGAGAACAATGTTCCTTACATTGGTGATCGGTGGGAAGAATGTCCCTTACATTGGTGATCAGTGAGAAGAATGATCCTTACATTGGTGATCAGTGAGAAGAATGTCCCTTACATTGGTGATCAGTGGGAAGAATGTTCCTTACATTGGTGATCAGTGAGAAGAATGCTCCTTACATTAATGATCAGTGGGAAGAATGTACCTTACATTGGTGATCGGTGAGAAGAATGCCCCTTACATTGGTGATCAGTGAGAAGAATGTTCCTTACATTGGTGATCAGTGGGAAGAATGTTCCTTACATTGGTGATCAGTGAGAAGAATGCCCCTTACATTGGTGATCAGTGAGAAGAATGTTCCTTACATTGGTGATCAGTGGGAAGAATGTTCCTTACATTGGTGATCGGTGGGAAGAATGTTCCTTACATTGGTGATCGGTGGGAAGAATGCCCCTTACATTGGTGATCAGTGGGAAGAATGCCCCTTACATTGGTGATCAGTGAGAACAATGTTCCTTACATTGGTGATCGGTGGGAAGAATGTTCCTTACATTAGTGGTCAGTGGGAAGAATGCTCCTTACATTGATGATCAATGGGAAGAATGTTCCTTACATTAGTGGTCAGTGGGAAGAATGCTCCTTACATTGGTCATCAGTGGGAAGAATGTTCCTTACATTGGTGATCAGTGAGAAGAATGTTCCTTACATTGGTGGTCAGTGGGAAGAATGTTCCTTACATTGGTGGTCAGTGGGAAGAATGTTCCTTACATTGGTGATCAGTGGGAAGAATGTTCCTTACATTGGTGATCAGTGAGAAGAATGCTCCTTACATTGGTGATCAGTGGGAAGAATGCTCCTTACATTGGTGATCAGTGAGAAGAATGTTCCTTACATTGGTGATCAGTAGGAAGAATGTTCCTTACATTGGTGATCAGTGGGAAGAATGTCCCTTACATTGGTGATCAGTAGGAAGAATGTTCCTTACATTGGTGATCGGTGAGAAGAATGTTCCTTACATTGGTGATCAGTGAGAAGAATGTTCCTTACATTGGTGATCGGTGAGAAGAATGTTCCTTACATTGGTGATCAGTGGGAAGAATGTCCCTTACATTGGTGGTCAGTGAGAAGAATGTTCCTTACATTGGTGATCAGTGAGAAGAATGCTCCTTACATTGGTGGTCAGTGGGAAGAATGCTCCTTACATTGGTGATCAGTGGGAAGAATGTTCCTTACATTGGTCATCAGTGGGAAGAATTACCCCCTTACAGAAAGCTAAAAGGATCAATGGTGTGAGTGGGAACTTATCTGAGATACAGAAATTGCTAATTGCTCATGGAACCCCTAGCAACCTCTGTAGGAACCCTAGCTGAGATGTCCTCCGGCCAGGAAATGAGGTGGGCTCTGTCTGACTCTGTCTGCAGCTTCTAATGCACATTGTGAGAAGCCATTCCAGTCCAGGAGAGGAGCCGGTACGACTGTGCAGGACTGAAGGGAATGCAAGAGGTTTCAATGAGACCAGAACAAGCTAGTATTGTAATATATTTTACCAGGTGGTACATGGGATTCTGAATCTTCAAAACTCGTTATTTTAAATTGTATGTAGAGCAGAGGTAGCCATTTTGAAGAACCATGTGACAACATGTACGCTCTGCCACAAATCTGACCTAATTGTTAATGGCTGGCCAATCTGCACAGTGCTTCAGCAGCAGGTGGCTGTATTATCCCTAATTAACTATGTTATTTATCACCTGTAATGCCTGTGCTCAGTTAATTGGACAAATAGAGGGATATCACGAGGGAGTCTGACCTCCATTCATGACTGACATATATAACAACAACCCGTAGAAATCCTTTAAATTAAATACAATAACTTGGAAGGTCACCCCCCCCCTCCTTCCTCTGCTCCCAATCACCCACCACCCCCCCCCCAGGAAGGAGAACGGTGATCAGCACACAGTGACATCACAAAATCTCAACTAGTAAGACTAGCAGTCAGAGTTCGTCCCCAAGGTCGGTGCTTCTGAGCCACCAGGCTGTGGCCCATTGCTGGGCTGCTGTCTTCCTTCTTCTGGGCCTCCAGCCAGCTGCAGATCTCTTAAAAGGGTGGTCCAGCCCTCCCCCCCCCATGAAAAAAATTCAAAGTCAGCCGCTACAAATACTGTAGCTGCCGACTTTTAATATTAAGACATTTGTCTGTCCAGGGATCCAGCGATGTCGGCACCCCAGCCGATGTATCCATTGGCTCTCGGGTGCTGCCGCCGCCATTGCCTGTAAGAGAGACCGGCAGTAAAACCTTGCGGATTCACAGCCGATTACCTATTGTGCATGAGCGAAGCGTGCTGAGCTTTGTGAATGGCCTGGCGGTGGGGGAAGGAGGAGGGGAGCCGAAATTGCGGGGGACCGCGCCGCATTTTCAGCCAGCTCTCCCGGAAGTGGGGACAGGCACCTGTCCCCCCCCCCGAAAGGTGCCAAATGTGGCACCGGAGGAGGGGGGAGGAAGCAGAGAAGCGGAGCTTCCTTTTTTGGGTGGAGCTCCGCTTTAACATCCAGAAGTGCTTCCCATCTCCCACAGTGCCCTCCAATTTCCCACAGTGGCCTACAATGCCCCCAGTCCAACACCCTAAGCCTTCACAGTGCCCCCAACCTTCCACAGTGCCCCCCCCCCAGCCTACTGCAGAGCCTTTAGTCCTCCATAGTGTCCCCAAACAGTGTCCAATATTGTCCTCCAGCGCCTTCCAGAAATCTCATCCCCTGCAGGCCATCAAGTCTGCTGCAGAGTTCTGTAACCCCCCTCTAGAACCCCCCCCCTCCCCCAGTGACACCCAACCCCAACTTGAGCCTTCCAGCATTTTAATACGTGTTTTGCACTTCCATACATTTATTATGTGAGTATAGCATTTATTTTTTACTGCTGGGGCATGGAAGGTTTTTGAAGAATTTATCAGGCCCCGGTCTCAAAAAAGTTGAGAATCCTTACCTTAGATGATCTCATGCTGCAGATATACAGCTATGAAACACAGCACTTTTACCTAGCAGCAATAAGGGTCGCTGGTTCAAATCCCAACTACGACACTATCTGCCTGGAGTTTGCATGTTCTCCCTGTGCCTGTGTGGGTTTCCTCCGAGTACTCCGGTTTCCTCCCATATCCCAAAGACATGCTGGTAGGTTAATCAGATCCTGTCTATAAATTGGCCCTAGTATGGGTTTGTAAGCGTGTCAGGACCCTACAGGGTAAAGGACCACACTACATCAAGATGCGACTCAACTCACAGGAGGTGCACTATTTTTCTTAAGGAATTCGGGACAAAGGGTAGATTTTTTTTTAGAGTGTACCGCTTAGGCCCAATTAACATTGCTAAATGTTCCCTATAAGATGAAAAAAAAAAAAATACTCTTTGAGATTAGGTCCACTTTAAAAAAGAAGTCCAGACACAAATAAGAAGATAAAAATGAATAGCCAATGAAAAGAAAAAAATAGCTTTTGCTGCAATATTCACCTTCAATGCAGAGATTTCCCCTGCAGTACTTTTTATTGCCACTAGATGCCAATATCATTCAACCCTCTACAAAACATAAACCAAAAGAGGGCACCAGCATCTATGTGTAGATTGTTTATTAAAGCCCCTTCCCCCAGCAAAAAAAATTAAAGTCAGCAGCTACACACATATTGTAGCTGCTGACTTAATATTAGGACACTTATCTGTTCTGGAATCCAGCGATGTCAGCACCCCAGCCGATGTATCGGGTGCTGCCGCTGCCATTGCCTGTAATGGAAACTGGCAGTGAATCCTTGCGGCTTCAAAGCTGGTTCCCTAATGCGCATGCGCTAAGCTCACTTTCTGAATGGCCTGGCGGCAGGGGAAGGAGGAGGGAAGCCGAACTTCCAAGTGATAAGTGATCTCGCCGCGGCGAGATCTCTCGGAAGTGGGAACAGGTACCTGTCAAAAACAGGTACCCGCTCCCCCACCCCCCGAAAGGTGACAAATGTGGCACCGGACAGGAGGAGGAAGCAGATGAGTAGAGCTTCCACCTTTGGGTGGAACTTTGCTTTAAAAGCAATAAAAAGAGTTAAAATGCACTCACTGAATAGAGATGGTTAAGTAGCGTGTCACAACAAGCCAGAATAAGAACATCTGTGGGGCTTTTGGTGTTGGTTATGCAGAAGTCAGCAGGAATACGGAGATGGTAGAGATGGAAGAGATGGTAGAGATGGAAGAGATGGTAGAGATGGCAGAGCTACGCCGGGAAGCTGTTGATGCGAAGCAGGTAATGTGGGCCAGGCTGGAACGGAAATAGGGGGCCATCCACTAAAGCAGGGGTCTCAAACTGGTGGTACTCCAGCTATTGCAAAACCATCCCATGAGGCATTGCAAGGTGGACAGTTACAAGCATGACTCCCACAGGCGGAGGCATGATGGGACTTGTAGTTTTGCAACAGCTGGAGGGCCGCCAGTTTGAGACCCTTGCACGAAAGGCGCTTCCTGGATGCTTTGCCAAAAGACTAAGGTCTGCCATAATGTCGCAGTCACGATAAAAATCGCAGATCGCCGCCATTACTAGTAAAAGAAAAAAGAATTAATAATAAAAATGCCATAAATCTATCCCCTATTTTGTAGACGCTATAACTTTTGCGCAAACCAATCAATATACGCTTATTATGATTTTTTTTTTTTTTTTTACGAAAAATATATAGAAGAATACATATCGGCCTAAACTGAGGAAAAAATTAGTTTTTTTATATATTTTTGGGGGATATTTATTATAGCAAAAAGTCAAAACATATTGTTTTTTTTTTTTTTCAAAATTGTCGCTCTTTTTTTGTTATAGTGCAAAAAATTAAAACCGCAAAGGCGATCAAATACCACCAAAAGAACGTGGGGAAAAAAAGGACGTCAATTTTGTTTTGGGAGCAACGTCGCACGACCGCGCAATTGTCAGTTACTGTGACGCAGTGCCGTATCGGGGGAAAGAGGGTAAATCGGGATATCGGGAAGGGTGAAAATCTTCCTGGGCTGAATGATGCTGTTAATAACACCTCCAGATCGGTCCGCAGATCGCATTTCGAACTGTCAAACAGTGCAGGAATCGGATCGCGTAGGTGTGAACACCCTATGTGATCAGATTCCAGTGCGGGCCAAAAAAAAAAAAAGGGTCTTGCTACCATTTTGGTGCAAATGCGATGCAATTTCAGCCATACATTTTGTACGGCTGAATTTGCACCGCGCAGGCATCGCATGTGATCTGCACGGCAATGCTGACGAGTGTGAACCCAGCATTAAGGCCTAAAATTATTTTTGTTTTTTGTTTTTTTTGGGTTTTTTTTTGCTTGCAATGCTGTGCGAATCACATGCGATGTCTGTGATCGCACAAGTGTGAACCCAGTATTAAGGCCTAACATTTTTTTTTTTTTTTTTTTTTTTGCTTTTTTTTGCTTTTTTGCTTTTTTTTTGCTTTTTTTTGCTTTTTTGTTTTTTTTTTGTTTTTGCCAATGAATGATTTTTTTAAACATGTGCAAAAAAAAAAATACAAAAACAGCTCTGGCCCCAAACTGTTCAGGACTGTCATGTAGTACCCGCCGGATGGTCAGATTGATCTCGCTCATCCAATGGTCATCCTCCGTTCTCTATAAATCGTAGCACACCTGTATCGCTGTTCATATTTGTTCTTTGCAATTCTTAGTTCCAGACTTTGTAAAAGGAAAAAAAAAAAAAAGGAAAAAAAAGCCCTCTTGCGTCTTTCATTTGCATCACGCTTTAATTAATTTGGAATAGCTGACCCTTCCAATAGCTATCATTTCTTTTTAGATTATGTCTGACAGGAAAATTACCATGCCGGCTTGTCCGGGAACACTCCCATTCTGCCTCTGCCAGCTCCCATCTATTTATTGTCTCTCACTATTGTGCTCCTGTTCATTTATAAAATATCTTAAAATATGTTAAATAATACGGTCCATAAATCTGAACAGCCCGTCATTTGAGGCACCGAGCCTTAAAAAAAAAAAAAAATGACACATTCTGCCTCTTAAACAGAACACAAAGTCAGATTTCCCTTATTCCTATAAATAGGTTTTTGGCAGAGAATCTCTTTGCTGTATATGAATTTTACGTCCGTAATGCATCTCAAAGCAAATATATCATTTGGCAATTGTTTCATCCCATGTTTATAGATGTGAGATCTTTCTCTTTTATTTAGGTACGTGTTCGGTTTTTATAGCTTGGTAAAAAATAACCTGTAGCAAAGCGAGGCACTGAATAAATACGAATCCAGTTTAAAAGGAACTCTTCGGGTAAATAGTGAAAAAAAAAAAATATATATATATACCATATATACTCGAGTATAAGCCGAGTTTTACAGCACATTTTTTTGTGCTGAAAATGCCCTCCTCGGCTTATACTCGAGTCAAGCACTTTTCTGCAGCAGAGAATGACATTTTCCCAAACCGGATTTGGGGCCCCGTATCTCGGGGCCACTTGGTGATAGGAACCCCAGCTTTGGAGTGCAAACCCAGTGGAACTAGCACTACAACATATCCAAAGCTGGGGTTCCTAGCACCAAATGGCCCAGAGATACGGGGCCCCAAATTCGGTTCGGAAAATATTCTCTGCTGCAGAAAAGTGCTTGACATTTTCCGAACCGAATTTGGGGCCCCGTATCCCGGGGCCGCTTGATGCTAGGAACCCCAGCTTTGGATATGTTGTAGTGCTAGTTCCACTAGATTTGCACACCAAATTTGGGATGCCTAGCACTAAGTGGCCCCTAGATACAGGGCCCCAAAGTTGGTCAACTGTGTCCATCTCCAGCAATGTCATTTCGGGACCGTTTGGGTCCAGAGACCCCAAATTTTGGCTACAGCTAGGGGGCATCTAGGAACCCTTAACTACCGAGTTTGAGGTTTGGGGGACCTATGGCTGCAAATGGGCACAGTGAGGCTGAAAATGGGCACAGTGAGGCTGAAAATGGGCACAGTGAGGCTGCAAATGGGCATTGTTGACCCTCTTTTCCACTTACAGTATCTGTGCATTTCTCACCTTAGGCTTATACTTGAGTAAATACGTTTTCCCAGTTTTTTGTGGTAAAATTAGGTGCCTCGGCTTATATTCGGGTCGGCTTATACTCGAGTATATACGGTAATTGAGTTCATGTAGGTGTGTTCTTTCAATACCCGTGAAATCCTAAAGCTGAAGTTTAATCTGCTTATAAATTTACCTTCCCTGAATCCTTCCTCCCCTCCTGATCTACATACTAATGAAATGTTTTATGTTCTCATTTCCATTACATATCTGATTTTATACCCAGTAATATCATCACTGGTTCTCTGTGATTCTCCATGCAATGGAGGCAGATTATGGCTAGTGGGAGGGGCTTATCTCTGGGCAGTAAACTCCGGCCACGTGATCTGGCTTTCAAGCCTCCCAACTTTCTGAGATGGGAATGAGAGACACCTATTAGCAAAAGTATGTAGGCATAGGACACGCCCCCTGCCACACCCCCTTAAAGGAGAACTGTACAAAAAAAAAAAAGATTGGTTAAACCCACAAGTGCTTTTTTTTTACCACTACTATTCCTTTATATTGGCCTTTGGAATTTACAAATGCAGCAATTTAGAAATTGGATGAAAGGTTTAGCACTGGGAAACATTTTTTGATAAATAAAAAGTGCATTTTATATACAACTAAATAGATCAGACCAAAATGAGGGACAAATGAGGGGGAAACAGGGACAGAGGGACATTGCTCCAAATCAGGGACAGTCCCTCGGAATCAGGGACAGTTGGGAGCTCTGGGCTTTATGGGAGAGGAGGGACAGAGGACAATGGGTGGCCCATAGTAAGTCTATGGGTGATATCACCACCCAGGCACTGTAGCCGTTGCCGTTCCTCTTTCCCCACCCCTGAAGCCAGCCACTGGGGGGAATCACATTAATGGATCGAAGTGCCCTTAGATTAGGTAAGTTTACACATCTTTCCTTTACAGACTACTTAGTATAGGGCTTAGAATGGGGGTGGGAGCAGATTTAAAGTGATTGTAAAGGCTAGTTTTTTTTTTTTTTTTTAAATAACAAACATGTTATACTTACCTGCTCTGGAACAATCGAGTTCAGGTAAGAAAAAGGGGGGCTCTGGGGGGGCTGCTGCAGCACAGAAGGTTTTTCACCTTAAAGCGGTTGTATACCTTTATTTTTAACTTTTACCTACAGGTAAGCCTATAATAAGGCTTACCTGTAGGTAAAAAAAATATCTCCTAAACCTGTACGGTTTAGGAGATATTCCCCTCGCAATGAGCCGCTGACTGCAGCGGCGCATGCGCACAGGGGATTCTCGGCTGACAGCACGGCAAACTCCGGAGCTTGCCGGGCAGAAGTCTCCCGCACGCATGCGCGGGAGTGACGACATCGCGGCTCCAGCCACTCACAGCGCCGGAGCCGCGATACCCGGAAGACACGCCGAGGGGAGATGTCAGCTCCCTCGGCGTGGACCAGGTGAGATGCTGGCACCTCGTTCTAAGGTAAGTATCTCATAATGAGCTAGTATGCGGTGCATACTAGCTCATTATGCCTTTTCCCTTGCAGGTGTAGAAAAAAAAAAAAAGACAGCGGGTATACAACCACTTTAATGCATAGACTGCATCAAGGTGAAAAAAATTGAGACTTTACAACTCCTTTAAGCTTAGGTTTAGATCGGACTTCTACTTTAAGATAAAGAAAGAAGTGGTTTCAAGTTGCAGAAGCCAGTGCAGCCTGTAGATGGCAGTGTGTCCTTATTTAATACTGTAATTGTCTTATACATTTATAGTATTAATAAAAAATATATAGTCAAAAGTATTGCCTTTACACATGAACTTTAATGGCATCCCAGTCTTAGTCCGTAGGGTTCAATATTGAGTTGGCCCAACCTTTGCAGCTACAACTCTTCTGGGAAGGCCGTCCACAAGGTTTAGGAGTGTGTCTATGGGAAGGTACAGCTTTTGTGCACGAGCACTAGGGTATTGTGTTAGATGGCCATGAGGTTTGTGCAACAGTGCTGTTAAAGAGAGCCAGGAGGCTGAAGATTGTTCATTTTGTATTGATAGTGGAAACCCCTGTGAGGGAAGATGATTACTGTGAACTTTTCTTTCTGCTATACCAAAGGTGAGCAGAAAAAGCCTGGAAAAAGCATATGTGGCGTGGGCTGGCTGAACTCACTGGTAAGTGATACATTTGAGCAAAACAACCCCCAAGTTGTCACTATATACATACAGTATATATATATATATATATATATATATATATATATATATATATATATATATATATATATATATAATGGAAAGGTTCCCTCATGGGGTTTTTTAGCAGCCAAGAAATTGTTCAAAGATTTTTAATGAAAATTTTTTATTTGTATCAAAAAGCGATTTGACAGTTACATGAGAGTTGTAAAAAAAAGTGTGCTCTGGCATTCACATGAAAATGACAAAACCACCAATCAAGATGAAAGAACATATTGTATGAAATTTTAATAAAATTGCATTTTATTGCCAAAGAATAATCTTCCACATAGAACCCCAACGCGTTTCGACCCTTCTAATTGTGGTCTTCTTCAAGGGGGCATTTTATTCTATGTGGGCATTTATATATATATATATATATATATATATATATATATATATATATATATATATATATATATATATATATATATATATTTATTATATATATATATATATATATATATATATATATATATATATATATATATATATATATACACATATATACATACATATACACATTTTTTTCCACTTTTCAGCCTTTTTTTCAACTAAAAAAAGAAGACAATGGAAACAATTAAATAAATAAAAAAACAAAGCAGAAAATGTATTTAACCAATGTACAAAACTAAATTCTTACATGTCCTTATAAACTTTAAAACTGATTAAGATAAGCCATAGACAAACTAGTCATGGAGTTAAAGTCAAGTTAACCGACACGTATGCACCCTCCAGCTACTTTCACATTTGTTACTCAACTCACATTCTGATGGTAATCCCACAATGATCCTCACTGGTTCATAGTTAATTTGCACCTACTTTGAGCATTTTTTGCATATATTCGCATTTATATTAGACTTGTGCTATTGCATGCACCGAGCTCGGCATGAATTCCCCCACAGCAAAGATTAGCATAAACATAAGATGTCTTATTTGGGGTTTTTGTACATCCCTGCACAGAATGAGCCTTTGAGGTCCACATTTGTTATTTAAACAAACGCGGGAAGACTTGACATTTGCAATTTATTTTATTTCCACATAATCCGGGGCTTTTAATTTTTAATGTGTTACTAATTTTAATGAAGACCAGGCTGTGTCTAGGGTGGTATACTGTAGTGTAGTGTGTTTTTCTGCCCCCAGATGGCAGCGTGTTACAACTCCTTTTTATACAGAGGCAGTTTACTTGCCATAAATCCATCTCTATAGAAAGAAGATAAAACAACAAAAGTAGCAATATAGAAATTAGATTGAATCAAGCCATTGGTGAACTTCCATAGTATCAGGCATATCAACTCATTACTTATAGTAGAATTCCAGGCTAAACCGAACAAGTCTTAAACATGCCCCTTCCCTCCTCCTAACACCTATGCTGACTAATCTGTGTAAAAATAAATATACTTATAGTGTATGTTACCCTAATAAAAAAAAATTAAAAAACGGATCCTGTTCCCTTAAAGCATGTTATGCAGTGCTCGTACTGTGTAATTTGTCCCCCTGTATCACCTGAAATACCTGGCTGATCCTGCCTGGTTCTGCCCTCCCCCCTGTAAACTGACCACGGTTTATCATGGCTGCTGATCCCTGACACTGTGGTCAGTTTACGTGTCCTCCATCATCCGCAGCTCCCCTCTGTCCTCCTCTCCCCCCTCCCCTCCCCGCCTGTCAGCTGTGTCAGTCAAAAATTATTGTAATTTTCCTATAATCCTCTGTGTTATATTAAAGCAGGGGTCTCAAACTGGCGGCCCTCCAGCTGTTGCAAAACTACAAGTCCCATGAGGCATTGCAAGGCTGACAGTTACAAGCATGACTCCCACAGGCAGAGGCATGATGGGATTTGAAGTTTCGCAAACAGCGGGAGGGCCTCCAGTTTGAGACCCCTGTATTAAAGTATGTGTCTCAGTGTATGTTGTTTATTTAAAAAAATGCCGCTTTATACCTAATTTCAGAGCGCTGCTCATCGCTCACGTGACCGCCCAGTGCTCACGTGACCGCTCGCAGCTCTCCTCCCCTCCTCCTGGCATTTTTTAGACTAGTTAGGTTTAGCCTGGAATTCTACTTCTACTTTTAAGTTGCTCTAAAGTCAAAATAGTTTTGTACTTTAAGGTAAGGTAAACATTAAGGTAAAAAAACCCTGAATACCTATCCTACCCCACATCCCTAAACACCAACCTGACTCCTCCCACTGATACAGCGCTGTCCCAGCTGCAGCGCCGCTCCTCCTCTTCCTGGTCTTACAGGAGACACAAAAACACAAAAAAAGTAACTTTGGTATCACTTTGTTAAACGTATATCAAAATTCCCTTATGCAGGTGGTTATACTCATACTAAAATTATTATAAAACACAAATGATTCCTAAAGGTTCAGTTGCAATATTGGTCTGTTAATCGTAAAAAAAAGTCTTGGGACTTTGTAGCACGTTACAAGGTGAGAGGCTGCAGCAGGGGCTGATCTATGTCAGACATTTGTGAACATTTCCAAGAACTGCACAGACACCAGGATTTATATGATTGTGTCATCTCTAAGCTGGCCTGAGTCCAGAAGGAAAATGGTGACCCTGGATGATGGCTGAACAAAGATGGCTCTGTCCTTTGGGGGTGTATACTGTGAGAGGTAATAAATACCTTCAAGCGTCATCAGTGCCGGGACAAGATCCTTCTGCGCCCAAGGCGATAAAGGCCAAAGTGCACCCCCCTCACCCCCCCCCCTCTTTCAGCAGTATGGGTTTTAAGTACAGTGGAACCTTGGATTACGAGCATAATCTGTTCCAGGAGAATGCTTGTAATCCAAAGCACTCGCATATCAAAGTGAGTTTCCCCATAAAAGTCAATGGAAACAAAGATAATTTGTTCTGCATTGACTTCTATTACATGCAATACCACATGTGGCCAGAGGTGGGGGGGGTGCTGCAGAGCCTCGGAAATACACAGGGACAGCTCGGCTGAAGCCTCGGAAAGGCTTGGAAACACTCGGTAACGGAGTATTTCTGAGTGTTTCCGAGTATTCCCGAATGACTCCGAACCATTTAGAGTGTGGCCGGCGCTGCCGCACCTCTGGCCAAATGCGGTACTGCACACCCCATTAGCTTGAATTCTGCTCCTTTTGCGAGACAACAGAATTTAAATTAAAAAAAAGTTGCTCGTCTTTCAAAACGCTCGTTAACTGCGTTACTCGGAAACCAAGGTTCCACTATACAGTGGAACCTCGGATTACGAGCATAATCCGTTTCAGGAGAATGCTCGTAATCCAAAGTACTCGCATATCAAAGCCAGTTTCCCCACTGAAGTCAATGGAAACAAAAATAATTTGCTCTGCATTGACTTCAATGGCATGCAATACCGCATGCGGCCAGAGGCGGGGGGCGCCGGAGAGCCTCGGAAACAGCCGGAAAGGCCAGAGGACAGCTAGGCTGACCTCGGCAAACCTCGGAAAGGCTCGGGAATGTAGTATTTCCGAGTCTTTACGAGCATTTCCAAACAGCTACGATCGGCGCCGCTTGGCTCCAGCGCCCCCCACCTCAAGCCAAACGCGGTACTGCACACCGCTTTGGCCTGAATCCTGCTCTGTTTTGTGAGACAACACTCGCAAACCGAGTTAGGATTTTTCAAAATACAGTGCTCGTATTGCGAAACGCTCGTCAACCGTGTTACTCGCAATCCGAGGTTCCACTGTACTGTGATTCTGTACTTGCCAAATATGCTGCAGAAATCTCCCTCCACTGAGTCTGGCTGCAACCATTTTAACTGTGGGCAGCTGAAGCTGCTGCCTGTTCACTTCCTGGATTTACACAGACACACACCTCCAGCCCTGCAGCTCTCATTGGCCCTCTTAGGACTCATCCCCCCTCCCTTCCTGGCAAACTCTCACGAGAATGAGAGAGAGAGCTGCACATCAAGAAACAGGAAGTGGGCTGTATAAGGGATTTACTGGCAGAAAAAAAATGTTTTACTATCCAAAGTTAAAACAACAACAAGGGCAGAAGATTTAATAAATGGAAAGATGAAAACATGACTGAAGTTCGCTTTAATGTAACCTGGGTATAACCTTTGAGTCAGACCAAAATAACCATCCATGAGGTACAGTCAAGACCATATATGGATCATGGTGGGCGACCAGGGCACTGCAATAGCTGCATTTGTACAAGTTTGAGCGGACTGAGGCCGGGGGTATCCAACCATGGCGCCCTTAATCTTTCAAATTTTCCAGGGTATCTCCTATGTTGATAAACATACCTTTCAAATAAAAGGGTTTTTTTCCCATATATGTCACCCATAACTGGTGTGAGGGGAGATTGGAGGACTTCCAGAGCAGGAGAATTGTCTTTTGAGCCTGGAAGAGGGCACGATTAAATGCCATCTGTGTGGGTTCCTCTGGGATGGTATCACTTAAGATGTCCAAAAGACCACATTTAGGCTCCAGGGGTACTCGTGTTTGGTACACCATAGTAAGGGTACCCAGCACCTCCATTCAATAACGGAACATGAAAAATACTTTATGGTGGAGCATTTTTAGGATAAATGGGCGTGGCAAGTTGCCTGGGGGCAGGCGGTCTAGCAGGGGGTCTGTGCGCCCTTTTTGCTTCTCAAATAAATCCAATAGCCATTTCTCGATAAACTCAGTAGGATTCCTTCCTTCCATGCGTTCAGGAAGGGCCAGGATATGCACGCTGTTTCTCCTGAGTCTATTTTCTAGATCATCAATGCGGTTAGCGTGATGGTTGGTTTGCAGGCCCACTACTTTAAGATCTCGCTGAAGGGGGCCCATCTCATCCTCTAGATTTCTCACCCGTCCCCCCAGAGCAGAGGTGCGCTCCCACACTTTCTGCATATCATATCACATGATAATGACATCTTCCCTAAGATGGTGAAACCGAGTGGACAGGGAAGCCAGTGTATGATTGTAATTCTGCACAGCCATAAACACATCTTTGAGTGTCGGCTCCTCTGTGGGGCTAGGTATAGCAAGCTGGCTGGGTGCAGAGTCATTCCTTCTCACCCCTCCCCCGGCCTCTGGCCATTCCACCACACCATCCCCCTCTGTTACCTCGCATTGGTTTAGCAGCCCTCAGAATCTCAGTGTCCAGCATTCCTGATGGTTCCGGGGGCAATCCAGCTAGTAGATGCAGAGAGAACCGGAGCTGCACTCCAGGCAAAGCGCTCCATCAGCTCCGCAGCATCTCTGCCCTGGTCTTTAGTCAGGGAGCATGGTGGGAGCAGGTCGGTGCCATCTTGAGGCCCAGGGTCCGGCGCCGCTCTGAGATCGCTCAGCGCTTTGCCATAGCCCTGGTGATCGGAGGTAGGGTTGCACTGCATTTCGAGATTTCATAATTTGCCGCATCACGAATGTTAGTTCTCCATTACCAACGCTAGTTTACAAGACCGACCGCTTCCGGCTCGTCCTTGCTTCCAAGCATGCGTGTTTGTACTTTGGACTTTTGTCCGACGGACTTGTGTACACATGCTCGGAAAGTCCGACAACAGACATTTTTTGGCGGAAAATTTGATAACCTGCTATCCAACATTTGTCAGCGGAAAATCTGACAATTGTCCGATGGAGCGTATTGTCGGATTTACTGCCAAAAGCCTGTCATCGAACATTTCCCGTCGGAAAGTCCGATCGTGTGTATGGGGCTTAACATTCACAGTAATACCGTGAAAAAATCTATCAGTTGACAGGTCCACTGTCCACTGTCAATATGGGCAGCCCCCATATTTCTCTCATGGCGGGTTTATTAAAAGACCGAAGTTGGCTTGCACGTAGCTTAAAATAGAATAACATTAAGATGTATCCTCTTCCACTGGGGTGATTGTCTTGTTGAATGATAAATCTAACCATTCCCCTAATCTCTGGGCAGCTTACGCCATTTACACTTTCATGCCGTATAATGCCGCAGGTCCCATGAGACCGCAGGCCTTGGCGGCAGTGACACTCTGCTGTCTCACAGCAGGCAGCACACTTAAGCCCTGAGGGTGACAACCAGCGGGATCCTCAGTAACATCAGTCACCGGGAGAAAGTTTGATGGCTGGAAGGTTAAATAGCAGTGCTGTGGGCGCTTGTAATTTTTATTTTTTTTGGGTACTTTCCAGACATAAAGGTAATGAGAATTCGGAAAGTCTGAGGCTGGTAAGGCCTTCGGCTCCCATGTTGCTGGCTGCAGTGAAAGCGAATCTGAATTACACAGAAATCCAGATTTAGAGGATAGTTTGTAGAAGGAGTCTCCATCTATAAGGACGGCACTCTGTGTCCAAGGGAAGACATGGACAATCACAGAGCATTAGTCATCGGAAATTCAGGCTGTTTTTAGCAGAGTGCTTAGCCTCGTACACACGATCGGATTTTCCGCAGACAAAACCTCTGACTTTTGTCCGAAGGCGTGTGCCTGGATTTTGTCTTGCATACAAACGGCAAGGAATTGTCGGCCAACAAACACGAAATGTAGTGACGTACTATGTGGTTTTTCAGATCTTTAGCGCCACCCTTTGGGCTCCTTCTGCTAATTTTGTGTTAGTAGAAGTTTGGCGAGTGTTGATTTGTGCTTTTCATTTCGTGCTCTTCAGTTCGTTTCTGAACGGCCATTCCTCAACCAGACATGTTGCGGAATCGGAGGAGATACTGTGTTATTTATTATTGGCCTTGGAGTTATTGCTTTCACCCAAGTCCAGTCCAGGAACAGGAGGAGGAGGAGTTCTTGGACCAAAAATTGGTTGCTTTATTAATCGTGACCAAATATGTCATATGCCTTTGCTGCGGGAGCTCCAGGAGAATAATCCGGATGATTTTTCGAAATTATCTCCGGATGACGGACCCCTGCTTTCACCAACTCTTGGCATTGTTGACCCCCTATATTAAGAAGCAGGACACATGCATGAGGCTTTTATTTTATTTTTTGGTTGAATAATAATGATTTGATTTGGTATATTTTCTATATTTTTGGATGCATAGAATGCACTTTTTGGTTAAGTTCTATTGGCAGATAGCATGTCTAATTTCATTTGTTTTCTTTTTTTAATGCACAATAAAAAAATTGTGTAGAATAATACTTGGCTGTGTGTTTTACTTCAAATGACAGTGTGGGAGTAGGCAGTTACATTTAAAAAATATACAATGTAAAATTGACAAGGGACACCAACATAGTTGTATCTTTGATCTTAAAAACTAGGGGATAATTGTGTTGTGGTAACTTGTCCAAAAAAAAAAAAAAAACATAATAATATTATTCTTGATAGCTGCAAAGGTTGGGCCAACTCAATAGAAAACCTTACGGACTAAGACTGGCCATAAAGTTAATGTGTGGGTAAAGGCGGGTGTCCCAATACTTTTGACAATATAGTGTAAATGCATACATAAACACCACAAATGTGTAATTTCACAGAATAATTAATAAAAATCCATATAAAAGTCCACCAACATTGCGTACTATCCATATTATGATAATAGAGCATATAACATGTGTTCATAAATGCATGTGCAGAAGAACACGCTCCACCGTTGTGCCCCACCGCCTCTTAATGCTGCCTCTTACTAGCGCCCCATATTGCAGTGAATGAAGTGTAAGTTTTGTACACTTCAAATAAAGCCCCGACAGAACCAAAAAAAAAAAAAAGGGGGGAGCAATGCAATGCGCTAAATCTCGCACCACACTGCCCCCCCAAGCGCTGCTGGCAACAGAAAGCTGGTGCAGCGGTAAAGCTAATAGTGTCCATTCGCCCTCAAGGAATCGGGGCTTCTATTGACAACAGTAAAAAAAAAATAATAATTTTCAGGCACTCCCGCGCCCCGGCTCCTGGGATTTGTCCAGCCCTAATAAATATAGGGATTTGCATTCTTAGAACATACACATGCAGATGACTCTGCAGTAAATATACAGTAATCCAACACCACCAGAGTGCCTTTCATTAAGATAAATAGCTTATAAGTATAGGTACTCTAACTCAATTATAGAAACATGAAATCATCAGGGTCCCAATGGTGATTTTAATTGAGCAATTAACAAGTCGTACGTTGAATTTCATATAGTGAATGCAAAATGCAAATTGTCTTATTCCGCTTTCAAATTTAAGAACTTTAATACATTTTAAAAGACTGATGAAAACAAGAAAACACCAGAAATAATAAGTGTCATTTTTTTTATGCATTTTAAAAGACTGATGAATATGGGGAAACACTAGAATTAAAGTGTATCTAAATTGCAGGTTTACCAGTCTTTAGATGTAACGGCTGTGTCCGTTTTTTAATTTTTCAGACTTAGAACATTTTTAGCAAGTACAGAAAATACTTGATAAAGCTTGCAGTGTCCTTGTCCTGTAAGATGAGCTAGAAGCCAAACAATCTCATCTTTCTTCTATAAAGTACTATTACAGTTTTGGTTTTAGATACACTTTAGGTAGGTCTATTTATAAAACATTTGTTTCGCGAATGTCAGGAGCATTTGTGCAAGTTGAATGAATTGTCCCGTAATTTTTCTAAGAGATGAATGTCTGTATCATCGGCTCCATCTAGTGGACGAAATGCAGTTTTCTGAAATACCTCAATGAGAAAGCTATACCACTAAATGGAGACAACAATACAGGCAGTAATCTCTGGGGAAATATGGGACATTTCATTCTACTTCCACGAATGCTTCTTACAATCGTTCAGTTAATGTTTTATAAATAGACCCCCTGGTCTGTAGTTTTTGGATTTTGTAAACTAAGGGTTTTTTTTTTACCCACAATTCAATAGGCCGTTTCTTTTCTCTTCTCTCTCTCTCTCTCTCTCTCTCTCTCTCTCTCTCTATATATATATATATATATACAGGTGATACTCGAAAAATTAGAATATCGTGCAAAAGTTAATTTATTTCACTAATGAAACCTAAAGGGTGAAACTAATATAAGAGACTCATTACATGCAAAGCAAGATAGTTCATAATTGCCATAATTGTGATGATTATGGCTTACAGCTCATGAAAACCCCAAATCCACAATCTCAGAAAATTAGAATATTGTGAAAAGGTGCAATCAATATTCTAGGCTGAAAGTGTCCCACTCTAATCAGCTAATTAAGCCATAACACCTCCAAAGGGTTCCTGAGCCTGTAAATGGTCTCTCAGTCTGGTTCAGTAGGAATCACAATCATGGAAAAACTGCTGACCCGGCAGAAAACCATCATTGACATCCTCCATAAGGAGGGAAAGCCTCAAAAAGGTAATTGTAAAAGAAGTTGGATGTTCCCAAAGTGCTGTATCAAAGCACATTAATAGAAAGTGATGTGGAAGGGAAAAGCGTGGAAGAAAAAGGTGCACAAGCAGCCGGGATGACCGCAGACTGGAGAGGATTGTCAGGAAAAGGCCCTTCAAAAGATTTGGGGACTTTCACAAGGAGTGGACTGAGGCTGGAGGCATCAAAAGCCACCACACACAGACGGATCCTGGACATGGGCTTCAAATGTCGTATTCCTCTTGTCAAGCCACTCCTGAACAACAAACAACCTCAGAAGCGTCTTACCTGAGCTAAAGAAAAACAGACCTGGTCTGTTGCTCAGTGGTCCAAAGTCCTCTTTTCTGATCAGAGCAAATTTCGCATCTCATTTGGAAACCAAGGAGCCAGAGTATGGAGGAAGAATGGAGAGGCACACACTGCAAGATGCTTGAAGTCCAGTGTGAAGTTTCCACAGTCTGTGTTGATTTGGGGAGCCGTGTCATCTGTTGGTGTTGGTCCACTGTGCTTCATTAAGTCCAACGCAGCCGTCTACCAGGAGGTTTTGGAGCACTTCATGTTTCCTTCTGAAGACGAGCTCTATGGGGATGATGACTTCATTTTCCAGCAGGACTTGGCACCTCCCCACACTGCCAAAAGCACCAAAACCTGGTTCAATGATCGTGGGATTACTGTGCTTGATTGGCCAGCAAACTTTCCTGACCTGAACCCCATAGAGAATCTATGGGGCATTGCCAAGAGAAAGATGAGAGACATGAGACCGAACAATACAGAAGAGCTGAAGGTCGCTATTGAAGCCTCCTGGTCTTCCATAACATCTCAGCAGTGCCACAGGCTGATCACCTCCATGCCACGCCACATTGAGGCAGTAATTACTGCAAAAGGGGCCCAAACCGAGTACTGAGTACATATGCATGCTTATACTTTTCAGAGGTTCGATATTGTTCTATGTACAATCCTTGTTTTATTGACTGCATGTAATATTTTAATTTTCTGAGATTGTGGATTTGGGGTTTTCATGAGCTGTGAGCCATAATCATCACAAATATGACAAATCACGGCTTGAACTATCTTGCTTTGCATATAATGAGTCTATCTCATATATTAGTTTCACCTTTTAAGTTGCATTAGTGAAATAAATGAACTTTTGCACGATATTCTAATTTTTTCGAGTATCACCTGTATATTTAAATAAATAAATAAATAAATATATATATATATATATATATATATATATATATATATATACAGTGGGGACGGAAAGTATTCAGACCCCCTTAAATTTTTCACTCTTTGTTATATTGCAGCCATTTGCTAAAATCATTTCAATTCATTTTTTTCCTCATTAATGTACACACAGCACTCCATATTAACAGAAAAACACAGAATTGTTGACATTTTTGCAGATTTATTAAAAAAGAAAAACTGAAATATCACATGGTCCTAAGTATTCAGACCCTTTGCTGTGACACTCATATATTTAACTCAGGTGCTGTCCATTTCTTCTGATCATCCTTGAGATGGTTCTACACCTTCATTTGAGTCCAGCTGTGTTTGATTATACTGATTGGACTTGATTAGGAAAGCCACACACCTGTCTATATAAGACCTTACAGCTCACAGTGCATGTCAGAGCAAATGAGAATCATGAGGTCAAAGTAACTGCCTGAAGAGCTCAGAGACAGAATTGTGGCAAGGCACAGATCTGGCCAAGGTTACAAAAAAATTTCTGCTGCACTTAAGGTTCCTAAGAGTACAGTGGCCTCCATATTCCTTAAGTGGAAGACGTTTGGGACGACCAGAACCCTTCCTAGAGCTGTCTGTCCGGCCAAACTGAGCTATCGGGGGAGAAGAGCCTTGGTGAGAGAGGTAAAGAAGAACCCAAAGATCACTGTGGCTGAGCTCCAGAGATGCAGTCGGGAGATGGGAGAAAGTTGTAGAAAGTCAACCATCACTGCAGCCCTCCACCAGTCGGGGCTTTATGGCAGAGTGGCCCGACGGAAGCCTCTCCTCAGTGCAAGACACATGAAAGCCGCATGGAGTTTGCTAAAAAACACCTGAAGGTCTCCAAGATGGGGAGAAATAAGATTCTCTGGTCTGATAAGACCAAGATAGAACTTTTTGGCCTTAATTCTAAGCGGTATGTGTGGAGAAAACCAGGCACTGCTCATCACCTGTCCAATACAGTCCCAACAGTGAAGCATGGTGGTGGCAGCGTCATGCTGTGGGGGTGTTTTTCAGCTGCAGGGACAGGACGACTGGTTGCAATCGAGGGAAAAATGAATGCGGCCAAGTACAGGGATATCCTGGACGAAAATCTTCTCCAGAGTGCTCAGGACCTCAGACTGGGCCGAAGGTTTACCTTCCAACAAGACAAGGACCCTAAGCACACAGCTAAAATAATGAAGGAGTGGCTTCACAGCAACTCCGTGACTGTTCTTGAATGGCCCAGCCAGAGCCCTGACTTAAACCCAATTGAGCATCTCTGGAGAGACCTAAAAATGTCTGTCCACCAATATTTACCATCCAACCTGACAGAACTGGAGAGGATCTGCAAGGAGGAATGGCAGAGGATCCCCAAATCCAGGTGTGAAAAACTTGTTGCATCTTTCCCAAAAAGACTCATGCCTGTATTAGATCAAAAGGGGCTTCTACTAAATACTGAGCAAAGGGTCTGAATACTTAGGACCATGTGATATTTCAGTTTTTCTTTTTTAATAAATCTGCAAAAATGTCAACAATTCTGTGTTTTTCTGTCAATATGGGGTGCTGTGTGTACAATATGGGGTGCTGTGTGTACATTAATGAGGAGAAAAAAATGAACTTAAATGATTTTAGTAAATGGCTGCAATATAACAAAGAGTGAAAAATTTAAGGGGGTCTGAATACTTTCCGTCCCCATTGTATATATATATATATATATATATATATATATATATATATATATATATATATACACACAGCACATGGTGCTGACATTCAGCAGGAGGGGGGAGGGGGCAAGCACAAATATGCATTTTACAGGCTGTCAGAAACTGGGCTGAACCTTACCCATTCTCCCTTAACCACTTGACCTCCGGAAGATTTACCCCCCCTTCATGACCAGGCCATTTTTTGCGATACGGCACTGGGTTACTTTAACTGATAATTGCGCGGTCGTGCGACGTTGTACACAAATAAAATGTATGTCCTTTTTTTCCCCACAAATAAAGTTTTCTTTTGGTTGTATTTGATCACCTCTGCAGTTTTAATTTTTTGCGATATAAACAAAAGAAGACCGACAATTTAAAAAAAAATACCAATATTGTTTTACTTTCTGCTATAAAACATATCCAATAAAAAAATCAAATTTCTTCATCAATTTAGGCAAATTTAGTGCTCTGACCACCTCTGTACCATGTCCACATGCTCTGACCACCTCTGTATCATGTCTGCATGACAACCTCTGTACAATGTCTGCATGACAACCTCTGTATCATGTCTGCATGACCACCTCTGTACCATGTCTGCATGACAACCTCTGTACCATGTCCGCATGCTCTGACCACCTCTGTACCATGTCCACATGACAACCTCTGTACCATGTCCGCATGCTCTGACCACCTCTGTACCATATCCACATGACCACCTCTGTACCATGTCCGCATGCTCTGACAACCTCTGTATCATGTCCGCATGACCACCTCTGTACCATGTCCGCATGACCACCTCTGTACCATGTCTGCATGACAACCTCTGTACCATGTCCGCATGCTCTGACCACCTCTGTACCATGTCCGCATGACCACCTCTGTACCATGTCTGCATGACAACCTCTGTACCATGTACACCTCTGTACCATGTCTGCATGCTCTGACCACCTCTGTACCATGTCCACATGACCACCTCTGTACCATGTCTGCATGACAACCTCTGTACTATGTCCACATGACCACCTCTGTACCATGTCAGCATGACCACCTCTGTACCATGTCCGCATGCTCTGACCTCTTCTGTACCATGCCCGCATGACAACCTCTGTACCATGTCCGCATGAACACCTCTGTATCATGTCCGCATGCTTCGACCACCTCGGTACCATGTCCACATGACAACCTCTGTACCATGTCCGCATGACCACCTCTGTACCATGTCTGCATGCTCTGACCACCTCTGTACCATGTCCACATGACCACCTCTGTACCATGTCCGCATGCTCTGACCTCTTCTGTACCATGTCTGCATGACAACCTCTGTACCATGTCCGCATGACCACCTCTGTACCATGTCCGCATGCTCTGACCACCTCTGTACCATATCCACATGCTCTGACCTCCTCTGTACCATGTCCGCATGACAACCTCTGTACCATGTCCGCATGACCACCTCTGTACCATGTCTGCATGCTCTGACCACCTCTGTACCATGTCCACATGACCACCTCTGTACCATGTCCGTATGATCTGACCACCTCTGTATCATACCGTGTCTGCATGACCAATTCTGTACCATGCCCGCATGCTCTGACCACCTCTGTACCCAGGGGCGTCAGGAGGGGGGGGCTAGGTGGGCCTGGAGACCCTAATAGGTCCCCGAAAAACCCTGAGTCTCAGGAAGGCACCATCCAATTGTTAGGGGCTCTGGTCTCTGGTGACCAGAGCCTCCCCCCCCCCCCCTTTACATCACAGTTCCCCCCTTAGATCACGATCTGTAGAGTTCCCTTGCCCTGTAAGGGGGGATCCTGTACTCTGATGTATGGAGGAGCTCTGTGCTGGCCGGGTTACCTGTATATTAATCTGACCATACAATTGGAGAAATATGTTTTTTGACTTTTGTTTTACTTAAACACATTAGTTCACGGCCAACGCCCTTTTGGACAGAAATCCTCAAAAAAGTTTGTTTGAAGTCCGATCGTGTGTACGAGGCTTTATAATCCAGTAAATCCGCACACTAATTGCATTATTGCAGACTGTGCACTTTTTCTTTGAATGTATCTGAGAATTAGAACTGTTCAAATAATAAACTGATTATTGTAGAAATAAGCATTACCCTCAAGTATTGGTTTATTATGCTGTGCCTGTGCCAGCCTGGCAGTACCAGTGCCTGTGCCGTGTGCTGCTGTCTGTGTGTGCTGTACTTGGCCATGTACAGCTATGGCCAAAATGACACCAATATTCATATTGACAATGTCTGCCAGTGCTGCTTCAGTCTTTTTAGATCTTTTTTTGTGTCAGATGTATGTATCTGGTATACACAATCTGATATTTGTGTCAGATCATTGTATCTGGTAAAGCTTTCCATAAGTGTCAATGTCAAATGCTTTTATTGACAATTACATTAAAGTGGAGGGCCACCCTGAAAAAAAAATTACACCAAAAATCCTAAAAAAAATTAAAAAAAAACATAAAAAAAAAAAAATTTAAACTTACCTAAACCCTTGTTGCTAGGCAGTCTTCCTAATCTGCCTCTTCCTATTCCACGGCGTGTTCTTCTCCTCGGTGAGCGGCCCCGTTGTCTTCTGGGAACTGTGTGTGTTCCCGGAACACCACGGGGCCATTCACAGAGCGCCACGCCGCTTGCGCGTGCGCAGTAGGAAACTGGCAGTGAAGCCGCAAGGCTCCACTGCCTGTTTCCCTTACCTAAGATGGCGGTGCCGGGACCCCGAGAGCCGACATCGCGGGCAACCAGAACAGGTAAGTCTACTTATTTAAAGTCAGCAGCTACAGTGTTTGTAGCTGCTGGCTTTAAATTTTTTTTTTTTTACGGCCGGAATCCCTCTTTAAGTTTATGCAAAGAGTCAATATTTGCAGTGTTGACTTGAGTTGACCCTTCTTTTTCAAGACCTCTGCTCTGCTGCGATTCCCCCCCCCCCCCCCGGGCCTGGCATCATGGAATGTTGTCATTGTCAATCAACTTCAGCTGCGCCACATCCTGATTCCTGACTGATCTGGGACCGGCACTGGCAGTGGCACTGCCCATTCTTGCATAATCAATGCTTGCAGCTTTTGTCAGAATTTGTGGGGGGGGGGGGGTTGGTTCACTCACCAGCCTCTTAAGGTCGGATTGACCATGACCACCGGCTTACCACAAGTTCTCAAAGGGATTAAGGTTTGGGTAGTTTCCTGCCCATGGACCCAAAATTTCGGTTTTGTTGGTTCCCACTTCCCCAAACCACTTAGATATCACTTTTGCCTTATGGTAAGGAGCTCCATCATGCTTGGAAAAGACATTGTTGTCCATCACTAAACTGTTCTTAGATGGTTAGGAGAAGTTGTTCTCGGAGCCTGAGGATGTTTTTGTAACATTTATTCCTGGCTGTGTTCTTAAGCAAAATTGTGAGTGGGCCCACCAACCCCTTGGCTGAGAACCAACCGCACACATGAATGGTCTCAGGAGGCTTTACTGTTGGCATGACAATCGCGCAAAGAGTTCTTATTTTTTGGGGGGATTTTTGTTGGTATTTTTACGTTACCCTTTTGTCAAAACAGCAATATTCTTGACAAAACAGTTTTACTTAACCGCTTCAGCCCCCCGAAGATTTTACCCCCTTCCTGACCAGAGCATTTTTTGGAGATTCGGCACTGCGTCGCTTTAACTGACAATTGCGCGGTTGTGCGACGTGGCACCCGAACAAAATAGACGTCCTTTTTTTCCCCACAAATAGAGCTTTCTTTTGGTGGTATTTGAAAAACAACAATAGACTCCCGTAGCAACAATAGGTCCCCCCCAGCAACAATAGACCTCACCACAGCAACAGCAGATCCCTCACACAACAATAGACTCTCCTCCGGAAAAAATAGACCCCATCCCAGCAACAATAAGATCCCACCCTAGAAACAATAGATCGCTAATACAACAATAGACTCCCGTAGCAACAATGGACCCCACCCCAGCAACAATAGCCCCCCCCCCCCAGCAACATTAGATCTCACCACAGCAACAACAGATCCCTCACACAACAATGGACCTCACCTCATCAACAATAGACCCCCACATAACATAATAGACACCCCCACACACGCACACAGCAACAATGGACCCCACCCCAGCAACAATAGACTCTCCCGAGCAACAATGGACCCCCATCCCAGCAGCAAAAGGTCCCCCCCCAGCAACAATAGACCTCACCACAGCAACAACAGATCCCTCACACAACAATAGACCCCACCCCAGCAACAATAGACCCCCCCTGCAACAATAGACCCCCCCCTGCAACAATAGACCCCCACCCCAGCAACAATTGTTACCCCCACACAACAATAGACCCCCCTGCCACATACACACACACACAGCAACAATGGACCCCACCCCAGCAACAATAGGCCCCCCCTAGCAACAACAGACCTCACCACAGCAACAACAGATCCCTCACACAACAATAGACACCCCCAGCAACAATGGACCCCACCCCAGCAACAATAGTTACCCCCACACAACAATAGACCCCCCCCCCCCACACACACACACACACACACAGCAACAATGGACCACCCACAACAAAATACCACCCCCAGCAACAAAAGATCCATCCCAGCAACATTAGACCCCCCAGCAGCAACAACAGATCCCCCAGCAGCCAGCATCAATAGACCCATCAGCATACAGCAACAATAGACCTCTCCCTCAATAGTAGATTCCTACCAGCAACATAAGACCCCCCTCCAGCAACAATAGGTCCCCCTCCAGCAACAATAGACCCTCACACAAAAACAGATCCCCACCAGTGACAATAGATCCCCCAGCAGCCAGCATCAATAGACCATCCAGCACACCCCACACCCCTTACATACTTTTAGTGCTGGAGGTGCCGGAACTGCGTCCCCCCCACTTTCCGGCTGAAAAAAAGCCCTGAACACACTAATGCATGAATGGTGCGGCACCACTCTTTGCTATTACGTGCATCGCCGTCCTGACCTAAGGGTCTTGCTTGGCAAATCGAGTGATGTTGCTTTCCTTAAAAAACAAAAACAAAAGTGAATGTTTCTTGGTGGCAGGGGTAGGGCTCTGGTCAGGAAAGGGTTATTAGGGCAATCAGCAAAATTCACAGCAGAAGACACTTAGATGCGCCGGTCGGCGGCCGTACGGCAGCCAGCCCTCTTTCCACATTGCACAGAAGTGCGCTGACCCACATACCCAAGCGCTGTAAGGACAATTATTCTTTCAGAGCTGCAGAATGGTCCACAGCGCTCCGTTGAATATTCATGAGCCTCATTTGCATATGATTAGCACTGGCTCAGGATGCCTTTTCCTTAGAATCATTACTATAATTATTACTATTTATCCAGTGCTGGCTACATATGGCGTACGTCACCGAGCCGAGCGCAGACCGACCACGTATTTACCTAGTTATTTATAGAAAAGGTCCTGGCAGAAGATGGATAACTGAAAATTTACAAATGTATGGAGCTTTAATGGGGGCATAGAATAGGGGCACCAAAAACCTCACGTGTTTTTTTTTTTTTGTTTTTTTTTGTTTGTTTTTTTTAAGATAAATTCCAGACCTGTGAAGGAGTTTCCATTCAGTTCACAGCATTGAAAAAATGCTTCGTTAAGCGAAATTTGCAATGGTTTTGTATATTTTTTCTTTATTATGCTCAGAACTAAAAAAAAAAAGTAAAGTAAACAAAAATATTTATAAAATTAGATACGTACTGAATATTACAAAAGCAGCAGCTGTTGTGAGTTTTTTTCTTAACCGCTTCAGCCCCGGGAAGATTTGGCTGCTGAATGACTAGGCCATTTTTTGCGATTCGGCACTGCGTCGCTTCAACTGACAATTGCGCGGTCGTGCGACGCTGCCACCCAAACAAAATTGACGTCCTTTTTTTCCGACGAATAGAGATTTCTTTTGGTGGTATTTGATCGCCTCTGCGTTTTTTATTTTTTGCGCTATAAACAAAAAAAGAGCTACAATTTAGAAAAAAAAAACGCAATGGGGGTTATTTACGAAAGGCAAATCCACTTTGCACTATAAAGTGCAAACTACAAGTGCAAAGTGCACTTGAAATTGCACTGAAAGTGAAGTCGCTGTAGATCCAAGGGGGACATGCAAGGAGAATGAAAAACAGCATTTTAGCTTGCACATGATTGGATGATAAAATCAGCAGAGCTTTCCCTCATTTCAGATCTACCCCTCAGATCCAAGTGCACTTTCAGTGCAATTTCAAGTGCACTTTGCACTTGTAGTTTGCACTTGTAGTGCAAAGTGGATTTGCCTTTCGTAAATAACCCCCAATATTTTGTACTTTTTGCTATAATAAAGCTAATTTTTTCCTCAGTTTAGGCCGATATGTATTCTTCGACATATTTTTGGTAATAAAAATTTGCAATAAGCGTATATTGATTGGTTTGCGCAAACGTTATAGCGTCTACAAAATTAGAGATAGATTTATAGCATTTTTAGTTTTTTTTTTTACTAGTAATGGCGGCGATCTGCGATTTTTATCTGGACTGCGACATTATGGCGGACACATCGGACACTTTTGACACATTTTTGGGACCATTGGCATTTATACAGCGATCAGTGATATAAAAAATGAACTGATTACTGTAAAAATGTCAATGGCAGGGAAGGGGTTAACACTAGGGGGCAATCAAGGGGTTAACTGTGTTCCCTCTCTGTGTTCTAACTAAAGGGGGGAGGGGACTGTCTAGGGGAGATGACAGATCACTGTTCATACTTTGTATGAACAACGATCTGTCTCCTCTCCCCTCAGAGAACTGGGATCTGTGTGTGTACACACACAGATCTCGGTTCTTGGTTTGTCACGAGTGATCGCGGGAGTCCGGTGGTCATCGCACACGTCAGGCACTCACATCGGCTCTGGGGGGGGGCAAGCGCGCACCCCTAGTGGCCACAGGACAAAACAACGTTACATAACGTAGTTTCGCCCAGCCGTGCCATTCTGCCACAGTAAAACTGCGGCGGCTGGTCGGCAAGTGATTAAAGGAGCATAGGACCAAAGCTCTTTTGGCCCTACTTCTTCTGTGGGTCCCAGGAGTGCACTTCGTTCTGACCCGTTTTCAGCTAAAGTCCACTGTCAGCTGACATCATTGAGCCGGTCCAGGTTCTGGAGAGATCCCGATTTTATTGTTGGGATTCACCCAAATGCTTGGCCGGCATCTGGTTCAGCAACTCTCAGCATGCCGCTGCCGGAGCCAGCCGCTCCCGCCCCCTCCGCAGCCCAACGCTCCAGTGAAAGCAAAAAATAGACATGTGCACTGCCGAAAAATGTGTTAGTATTCGTTTCATTCGTTTTTTTTTTTTGTTTTTTGGGTCATTCGTTATGATCTCAATTAGTAAATTTGTACATTCGTAAATTCGTACATTCGTAAATTACTACATTCGCAAATTTGTTAATTTGTACATTCGCAAATTCGTAAATCAGAAAATTTGTATATTCGTACATTCGTAAATTTGAAAATTTGGAAATTTGGAAATTCGAAAATCTGAAAACCCGAAAATTAGAAAATCTGAAATAGTAACTAACTATTGAATTATAGGTATTGTAATTTCCTTTCAAATTTGGCTGTTAGTGAACGTAACAAATACAAATTTATCCAAAGTTAAAAATTATCCGAAATAATGAATGCCGCATCTAAACAAATGGTACGGAACAAATTAATATATAATTAATAATAATAAAAAGTTTTTATTATTATTAGTATTGTTATTTATTATTATTAATTCATTACGTTCCATTCACTTGGATACGGCATTCCTTATTTCGGATAAATTTGTATTTGTAAATATTCCTTGTAGAAAATAAAGCATGACAGGACCTCTTAAATATGAGATCTGGGGGTCAAAAAGACCTCAGATCTCATATTTACACTAAAATGCAATAATAAAAAAAAAAAATCACGAGAGTGCGAGATCACTATTATCAAAACCGGACCACCGGCTGAAGAAGAGGTAGAGCTAGCTGCTGCCATAACAACGATATTCCTCTTCAAAGTTAGGACGTATATCGCCACGTGGCGGTCCGGAAGTGGTTAAACACGCCCACTGGGGTTAGTAATTGCCACGCTAATTTTTGTTAAAATGTTTACACTTTTATTGCATACAAAATGTAAACATTTTCCCCAACATTAATAAGGAGATAAGATCTTTTATATTTGACATAACAAATATGATGCACAATACACAAACCTAGAAAGCTGAAAATAAGAAATCTAGATCAGTCTACGCGTTTCGTGGTACTTCTGCTTCCTCAGAACTGAAGAATAGGCTTTCCTGTACATATTAGAGAAAAATAAATTTCCATCTTACACTCAAAACCCAAAATATCCAAAAGCAGGTGTGATGGTTGGGCTTCCGCTGAACAAACACCCCCCCCCCTGCCTGTGGGAGGACATGCAGTCTCAGGAAAGAGGTGCCAACAATCTCATTCCCAAAATTGCGAGGTGTACAGCCCACAAATAACTTATATATCAGCTCCCCCAAATGGAAGGTTCGAAAAGGGACGTGAAGATTCCACAATGGAAATGTATCCTTGTGTGTGTGTGTGTATATATATATATATATATATATATATATATATATATATATATATATACTACTCTCCAAAAACCCCAAATCACCCCCTAAACATTTCCACCCTGGGCCGGCATGTATGGATGAACAGCTACTATCTTCATGTTTATATTTATCCATGGGATGGATTAGGGATCAATTTTAAACTGTTGTACGTAATAAAAGTGTACATTTTTTTACAAAAATTGCTGTGGCACTGTCAGGAAAGACGTTGGCATTCTGGTATGCACAGTATTCAGACACCTCCTTGGCCGTGTAGATGGTGCGTGTGCAAGAGCGGGTGCGCATTGGCGCCAGGCGGGCTATTTAAACTGCACAACGTCATTGTGTCAGTGCCGTTTGGTCTTTTCCACTCTTGAGCATCTGTTCCTGTGTCTAATCCTCTGTTGCTGACCCTTGCTGTACCTGACTGCCTGAACGCTGCCTGTACCGACCCTTGGCTTGCCTCTGGACTATTCTTCTCCCCGCTCCCCTGAATTATCTGCTTTGCTGTTTCTGACCCTGGCCTGATGTCTGACTATCCCGCTGCCTGCTGTCTGCGTCTTTATCTGCTCAAACATTGCCAACCTGGACTGTCTGACCTTGTTTTTGGCTGCATACCTGCATCTGCACCTGGTGACCCGTGCCAGTCCCCAGCCTGGTCCTTCCACCTCACCAGTGTCCTTTGCACGCCAAGATGTGCATCTGCACCTGCTGGCAGAAGACTTTACAGGCACTCGTGCTCCAGGGATTCCCTGTTACTTTACCAGGGCGCTAGAGCTGGAAGAGAGGCCCACCTCTGCACTTCACACTCCATTTCCAGGTATGTTACAGGCACTTACCAATACAGTATCCCCAGGTGGGTGTGTTTAACGTCCCATGCACATCAAATGTTATTCGGATTGATGAGATTTCTACATTGGAGTTTACACACCTGCTGTGCACATTACCAGGGGCTCCCACCATTCCGCCTGTTTTATTTTACAATATGAAGAATGGAACAGGAGAAACCAGAACATACAAAGGCAGGCAGGCACGGGAATCATAGCAGGAAGACCTTGCTGTTGGAGTATCCTGCCAAAAGTCTGATTTGGCCCACCAAGCCCTACCCATAACCAGGGGCGTTGCTAGGTCTACAAAAGAACTGGGGCTAGAGCCCATAGCAGCGTAGTAAAGAAAGTCATACGCTTGGGCGGGCATACACATGTATATACAGTAATATACATGTGTGTATATATCCCCAGAGAGCCCCCCACTTACATTAGGGTCCCCAGAAAGCCTCCCACTTTAATCAGGGTCCCCAGAGAGCCTCCCCCTTGCATCAGGGTCCCCAGAGAGCCCCCCGCTTACATCAGAGTCCCCAGAGAGCCTCCCCCTTACATCAGGGTCCCCAGAGAGCCTCCCCTCCTCTTGGAGACCCCTGCAGAGACTCAAGGCTATGGGCCCCAGATTCAAGGGCTATAGCCCCAAAAGCCACCCCCTAGCCCTAGCAACGCCACTGCCCATAACTAACTTTATATAATATAACTAAACCTATCAATTTTGTGGAATATCTTTTTTTTTTTTTTTTTTTTTTTTTTTTTACCAATGGGTTTAGTTTCCGCTTCAAGAGAAAATGAATGGGTTTTGCCCAAAGCTGCAAGTTCAAATTGCTGGGTGAATGGGAAATACATCTATAGGACTAATCATCCATTCACACAATCCAAACCCATTAGATGTCTATAAGTGTGCTTGGTCTGGCCTCATAGCTCAGTAAAATGGAAGAATAATGATTTTATGACCAACACATTAAGCAGCCATCCACCGGAGCAGCATGACCTCAACTGACATCTGTCACGCGGTGACATTAAAGCACAGCAGCTGTCAGGCCAATCTGCAGCTACTGATACGGTCTGGTGTCCAGAGGAGGGAGAAGTTCTCCTTTATACAGTCTGGAAGCCAAGAAAACATAGCATTGTCCCTGCATTGCAACTAGAGCAACACCGCATTGCAAATAATTGAAAAAAACACTCCTAAGGCCACATCCGTATACAGTTAACTTGGGGGCAAAAAAGGGAGTAAGAGGCAAGGGGCCCTAGTTCGGACTTTACAGGCAAAATGCACAAGAGTATAGTAAAAGTCATACTTTATTGACAAAGAATCAAAACAAACAGGTCAAGTAGAAAAAGAAATAAAAACATACAATACGCATATGATGGTTATAAGTGTCTAGTGTAAACAAAGGGTTAACACCAAATGGATGGCAGTGAGCCCCTGTGCGTCAACGCATTTCGCTATTTTGCTTCGTCAGGACACACTTGGGGGTTGTTGAAAGGAATAGATCTCACTATCAAAGATAAAATAAATCGATAAAGCAAGAGAGAGCAATAATTCTAGCACTAGATCTCCTCTGTAACTTTAAACTGCTAACCTGTAGAAAATGGAGATTTTGGAGTTTGGCGCCATTCCACAAGTGTGTGCAATTTTAAACCATGACATGTTAGGTATCTATTTACTCGGCGTAATATTATCTTTCATATTATACAAAAAAAATTGGGGTATATATTATGTTTTTTTTTTTTTTTTTTATTAAATATATTCTATTTTTTTTTAATGATGTTTGAAAAACTGCTGTGAAAAACTGTGTGACATAAAAAAAAATTCAACAACCATTTCATTCTCTCTAAAATATATATATATATATATATATATATATATATATATATATATATATATATATTGTTATACTGCTTCCCCGAAAATAAGACCTAGCGTGATTGTCGGTGATGGCTGCAATATAAGCCCTATCCCCCCAAATAAGCCCTAGTTAAAGTCCTTAAGGTCTTATTTTCAGGGTAGGGCTTATTTTTGGGGAAACAGGGTAGGGCTTATTTGGGAGGTAGGGCTTATATTGCAGCCTTCACCGACAATCACGCTAGGTCTTATTTTCGGGGGAAACAGGGTATATATATAGATATATATAGATATATATATATCTATATATATCTAATATATATAGATATATATAGATATATAGATATATATCTATATATAGATATATAGATATATCTATATATCTATATATATCTAATATATATAGATATATATAGATATATAGATATATATCTATATATAGATATATAGATATATCTATATATATATATATTCTAAGTAATTGTCCAGCAAAAAATACAGATTTTAACTTGTAAGCAACAAATGTCAGAAAAAGGCCTAGTCTTTATATAAAGTGGTTGTAAACCCTTGTGTTTTTTCACTTTAATGCATCCTATGCATTAAGGTGAAAAAACACCTGGCAGTGACCGGCCCCCCAGCCCCCCGTTTTACTTACCTGAGCCTTGGAACTTGACCCGGCGGGGACGTGCTCTCTCTCTGCTCGGGGTGCTCAGCTCTTGATTGGATAGATTGATGGCAGCGCAGCCATTGGCTCCCGCTGCTGTCAATCAAATCCAATGACGCGGGCACCGGGGGGCAGGGCCAAGTCATACATCTTGCGGCTATAGATGCCGAATGCTGGACTCATGCAGCGCCCACAAGGTAATCCCTTCGAGTGAACGCTTCTCCTAGGGGGTTATCTGATGCAGGGAGGAGCCGCGAGAGCCACCGAGGGACCCCAGAAGAGGAGGTCCGGGGCCACTCTGTGCAAAACGAGCTGCTCAGTGGAGGTAAGTATGATATATTTGTTATTTAAAAAAAACAAACAAACCCTTACAATCACTTTAATAGTGTTTTTGGTTTATGGTGCTCATACACAGTGAAGATCGACTTTAACTACGGCAAGCTTAATGCCCTGTACACACGGTCAGACATTGATCTGACATTCTGACAACAAAATCCATGGATTTTTTGCGATGGATGTTGGCTCAAACTTGTCTTGCATACACACGGTCACACAAAGTTGTCGGAAAAGTTGTTCTGAACGCGGTGACGTAAAACACGTACGTCGGGACTATAAACGGGGCAGTAGCCAACAGCTTTCGTTTCTTTATTTATTCTGAGCATGCGTGGCACTTTGTGCGTCGGATTTGTGTACACATGATCGGAATTTCCGACAACGGATTTTGTTGTCGGAAAATTTTATATCCTGCTCTCAATCTTTGTGTGTCGGAAATTCCTATGGAAAATGTGTGATGGAGCCCACACACGGTCGGAATTTCCGACAACACGCTCCGATCGGACATTTTCCATCGGAAAATCCGACCGTGTGTACAGGGTATTAGAGGTTCAGTGCAATGACATCATCAGATTTTACTCCAAATGATAAATCATTTTTCAGGAGATGAAGATCTCGCAGCCTACACAGAAAATAAAACCAGTTTGTTTTTTTTGCTTCGCTTCGCATCCCCGGCTCTCATTAGAGTAATTATTTTGATTGTTCTAATAATTTTCATTTAATGTGCCATTTTTAAACTTGATTGTCCCCCCTCGAGAAGAGCGACTGAGTGAAGAGCACTGCTTATCCAATTTGCATCTGATGTTCCATTTATCCTCCAAAAATGAATAACAATAAGCTCATTGGGAACATTATAACACAGGCTCCTGTACGACTGGTGGACCGCCGCCAAATCATCCATAAATTCTGCACAAAAACAGACATAGATATGTGCAGCAAAGCAAGCAGCACAAAGTGCGTCACTGGGAAAATTGTCGCTGAAGATGACATAATCTGGGTAGCATTACTCCAGAACCTAAAGGAATCTCTCTGTAGGAGCTCTGAGTAATGTGTTCGATATCCCTATCAATCAGCTGATTTAACAAAAGGCGTTGTGCGGCTTCCAAGGCTACCTCCATTCAGAGCGTAGAATTCCTCGCTGCAATGCAATTCGGTCCTGGTGCACGTTGCTTTTTTAATTGGTTTCCAAGGCTGGGTTGCACGGCACTGCCCACATTGATAAAACCATTTATTTCTGCGGCCGCGCTACGTCCCACTGAAGAGACCCGGGCAGCGCTGTCAGATGGAAGCCTTTGGAAATGCTGAGATCTGCCAATCAGTGGAAAATCACTTTATAGGAAAATTTTGACGATAGAAATACTAGATCTGGCATTGCCGATTTGTTTTTTTTTTGTTTTTTTTTTTTTAGGGTGCAGGGAGTGTGTTCCACTTTCAGAGCTTAAATATGACATTTGCAACTACCACAGGGGCTGCATGGGTCAGCTATGAGTCTTCTATGTGTCTTTTAGACTTTAAGGCCCATGGCTCACGTGGTCATTAAAGTGGAGTTCCACCCAACCCAAAAAAAAGAAAATAATTAATGTGCATGAAAAAAAAAAAAAACATTTGGGGATTTTTTTTTTACTCACCTCTTTAATGCCTGTTGCTAGGGGGTCCCTTGTAATCTGCCTCTTTCAGCGCCTGGTTGCTGCTGACGTCACTTTCCTTGGCGCAGGAAGGGAGATCAGCTCTCCCCCCTCCCTTTAGGCAATCATCTGGGACACGTCACAGGACCCAGATGATTGCGCGGGCAGTCACGGCGCGCGGTGCGGCTTGCGCAAGCGCATGCGCAGTGAGTGCCCGGGTGTGAAGCCACAGCTGGGCGCCCACAGTTAAAATGCAGAGGGGGAGAGGAGCGGGGCTTCAATCCCCCACATCGCTGGACTCTGGGACAGGTAAGGGTCCGATTATTAAAAGTCAGTAGCTACAGTATTTGTAGCTGCTGACTTTTATTTATTTTTTTTTTTTTTAATGGGAACTCCGCTTTAAGTCCCATTTAAAATACACTATATTGTTAAAAGTATTGGGACACCTGCCTTTACATACACATGAACTTTAATGACATCCCAGTCTTAGTCCGTAGGGTTCAATATTAAGTTGGCCCACTCTTTACAGCTATAACAGCTTCAACTCTTCTGGGAAGGCTGTACACAAGGTTTAGGAGTGTGTCTCGCTCGTGCCCCACCCTTTCCTGGCCAGCCAGGCTGCATGCTCGGATCAGGGTCTGGTATAGATTTTTGGTGAAACCCTACGCCATTTAAAAAAAAAAAAAAACATTGGCATGGGGTTCCCTTAAAATCCATACTAGACCCGAGCCTGGTATGGATTGGGGGGTCCCACATAGTTTTTTTTTCTGCATTTTTCATTGCCGGCATTCTTTTGTTTACATTTCATCTGTCAGCGGGGAAGCCCGCTGACAGCTGATGAGTCATTGGTTGTTTAAGACGTAGAGGCCGGAATCCTGGCCCGCTTCTTAACCACTTCAGCCCCGGAAGTATTTACCCCCCTTCCCGACCAGAGCACTTTTTGCGATTCGGCACTGCGTCGCTTTAACTGACAATTGCGTGGTTGTGCAACATTGCACCCAAACAAAATTGACATCCTTTTTTTCCCCCACAAATAGAGCTTTCTTTTGGTGGTATTTGATCACCTCTGCGGTTTTTATTTTTTGCGCTATAAACAAAAAAAGAGCGACAATTTTGAAAAAAAAAGCAATATTTTTTACTTTTTGCTATAATAAATATCCCCCAAAAATATATAAAAAAAACATTTTTTTTCCTTCAGTTTAGGCTGATATGTATTTTTCTACATATTTTTGGTAAAATAATCACAATAAGCATATATTGATTGTTTTTTATTATTATTATTTTTGTTTTACCAGTAATGGCGGTGATCTGCGATTTTTATCGTGACTGCAACATTATGGCGGACACATCGGACACTTTTGACACATTTTTGGGACGACTGACAATTATATAGCGATCAGAGCTATAAAATTGCACTGATTACTGTATAAATGTCACTGGCAGGGAAGGGGTTAACACTAGGGGGCGATCAAGGGGTTAAATGTGTTCCCTATGTGTTCTAACTGTAGGGGGAGGGGACTGACTAGAGGAAATGACAGATCGTGGTTCCTAGCTATTAAGAACTCACGATCTGTCTCTCCTCACAGAACAGAACAGGGATTTGTGTGTTTACACACATGTCCCTGTTCTGCCCTTGTGCCTGCGATCGCCCGTGGACCGGCGGTCATTGCGACCGTCGGCCACGAGCATCGGCACCCCCCGCGCGCGCGCCTTGCTATCCCGCTTAAAGGAGCCGACGTATAGCTACGGAATCCTGGCCCGCTACTTAACAACTAGATATTTTTCACACAGAATTCGATTCGGTCTATCATTTTTCAACTGATCCGAATCGCTCTGAAAATTTGGAATTCCTTAGAAAACGAAACTTAATTAATTTCAACAAAATTCATTGCTATTTAATTCAGATATTTGGATACATTCGAATCTCCAAATAACCAAAAATCTGTCAGAATTTCAATTCGGACCGAAACGAAGAGCACAGGTCTAGAAAGAGATGAGAGGTATAGAAAACTGTCTTATGAGTGCTATGGAGTAACCTATTGTTAATCGCTAGGATAACGATAATTGAGCCCATGTTGTCTTCCAATCTTCGTTGGTTGTGATATCACGGTTAATTGGATGGTCAAGTTGACTCGCTCTTTAGCTGTTTTTTATGTTCACATGCTTTTCTGGTCATGTACCTGAGAACATTGTGGAGATGCGACCCCGTGTCACAGGTGCATGCCTGATTTTGGTAGGCTTGCTAATCGCACACCGGTGTGCTGGCTTCATAATCATCCCAGGAATTAGAGGTCAATGCTCATCCTTGGAGACGGCTCCGCCCGGCAGACAGGAGAGTTCTGGCCTAGGAGTCAGGAGGGAGCCAGTGCAGCACGAAGCTGCAAGCACAGGAGGTGCTGAACGTCAGGTCTAGGGAAGGCAGACCAAGGCCTTAGGTGTAAGGCCTGAGAAGGAGTGCTGTGTTTTAGCCAGGAAGGCCGAATGCTGGTTCTGAAGCAGGACTGTAATGCTGAATACCCCTGCGAGGGAATCTGATGTGTATTTTTTTTGTTTCTTTTAAATAAGAATGGGCTGCCATGCCCTTGAAAATGCAGTATCGTTTTCAGCCAAGGAAACTGCCATCTTTGCCTTTGTTTAATCTACAACTGCCATGATGCTTCACATGTGATCAGTTATGACACCAGCCATTGGATGGCTTGACAGTTTGGTTGAGAGCACAACCAATGGGAGTGTTACATTTCCGGCACATGCCAGAAATGAAACAGTTTTATGGATGGGTTTACTTCCACTTAATCACCCTGGATCGTTACAACATACAGTGGGGCAAAAAAGTATTTAGCCAGCCACCAATTGTGCAAGTTCTCCCACTTAAAAAGATGAGAGAGGCCTGTAATTGTCATCATAGGTATACCTCAACTATGAGAGACAAAATGTGGAAACAAATCCAGACGATCACATTGTCTGATTTTTGAAAGAATTTATTTGCAAATTATGGTGGAAAATAAGTATTTGGTCACCTACAAACAAGCAAGATTTCTGGCTCTCACAGACCTGTATCTTCTTCTTTAAGAGGCTCCTCTGTCCCCCAGTCATTACCTGTATTAATGGAACCTGTTTGAACTTGTTATCAGTATAAAAGACACCTGTCCACAACCTCAAACAGTCACCCTCCAAACTCCACTATGGTGAAGACCAAAGAGCTGTCGAAGGACACCAGAAACAAAATTGTAGACCTGCACCAGGCTGGGAAGACTGAATCTGCAATAGGCAAACAGCTTGGTGTGAAGAAATAAACTGTGGGAGCAATAATTAGAAAATGGAAGACATACAAGACCACTGATAATCTCCCTCGATCTGGGGCTCCACGCAAGATCTCACCTCGTGGGGTCAAAATGATCACAAGAACGGTGAGCAAAAATCCCAGAACCACACGGGGGACCTAGTGAATGACCTGCAGAGAGCTGGGACCAACGTAACAAAGGCTACCATCAGTAACACACTACGCCGCCAAGGACTCAGATCCTGCAGTGCCAGACGTGTCCCCCTGCTTAAGCCAGTACATGTCCGGGTCCATCTGAGGTTTGCTAGAGAGCATTTGGATGATCCAGAAGAGGATTGGGAGAATGTCATATGGTCAGATGAAACCAAAGTAGAACTGTTTGATAGAAACACAACTCGTCGTGTTTGGAGGACAGAGAATGCTGAGTGGCAACCAAAGAACACCATACCTACTGTGAAGCATGGGGGTGGCAACATCATGCTTTGGGGCTGTTTCTCTGCAAAGGGAACAGGACAACTGATCCGTGTACATGAAAGAATGAATGGGGCCATGTATCGTGAGATTTTAAGGTGCAAACCTCCTCCCATCAGCAAGGGCATTGAAGATGAAACGTGGCTGGGTCTTTCAGCATGACAATGATCCCAAACACACCGCCCGGGCAACGAAGGAGTGGCTTCATAAGAAGCATTTCAAGGTCCTGGAGTGGCCTAGCCAGTCTGCAGATCTCAACCCCATAGAAAACCTTTGGAGGGAGTTGAAAGTTCGTGTTGCCCAGCGACAGCCCCAAAACATCACTGCTCTAGAGGAGATCTGCATGGAGGAATGGGCCAACATACCAGCAACTGTGTGTGACAACCTTGTGAAGACTTACAGAAAACGTTTTAACCTCTGTCATTGCCAACAAAGGATATATAACAAAGTATTGAGATGAACTTTTGATATTGAAAAAATACTTATTTTCCACCATAATTAGCAAATAAATTCTTTCAAAAATCAGACAATGTGATTGGATTTGTTTCCACATTTTGTCTCTCATAGTTGAGTTATACCTATGATGACAATTACAGGCCTCTCTCATCTTTTTAAGTGGGAGAACTTGCACAATTGTTGGCTGACTAAATACTTTTTATGCCCCCCCCCCCCCCCCCTGTATAATGTGAGTGCATACTCTTCCTTTTTTCTCTTGTCTGTACCTATTAATTGTGGGGCATTGTTTCTACCATGTTGTATTGTGCCAAGTCTTCTCTGTACTCTTTTTTTAATCTAAACAATTCAGTAAAAACTACTGGAAAAGAAAACTGAGTGATGGCACCCGTTGTCAATCACAGATCACCCAGCATGCTGATAAATGACAGTCAATTGTTGCATTAAAGCAATAGGGAAAAAAATATACAGGGCAAAGCAGCAAATACATCTAGCCTTTGTCATGTCTAAGACCCCCCTTGGTCATTCATTGTCATTTATATTCTGTAGCCAATTCTAGAATTTAGAATCCTGACAGAGCTCACTCCCCAGGAAACTGTGGACAGGTGCCCGAGTGATGGATTGACCGGGGCACCGGCCTGTTCCGTGCCAGCGGGGCACAACAACGCGGCTACGTGTGCTGCGTAAGGCAATGAGATGAAGCAGCTACAGCTAGTGTGTTCATGACACCTACTGACTAACTGTGAAATACCAAGTGCTGAGCCAGATACCAGTCTCAGAATATTGGAAAAAAAAAAAAAAAAGATATGGTTCACCTTAAATTTATGCCTAAAGTGTATCTAAACCCAACAGCATGTACACCTTGATAACTCACTAACAGTTCCAGGGCTGCCTCGGTGGCCACAGTGGCTGTATTGGCTGCATGTTGGCTAGCCACATCATTGAGGAAAGCCATTCACCCATGTCTATGGCACAGGTGGCCTAGAACAGAAGCAGCCAAAGGGGGAAATAAAGACGTGTATAGTGCAAAGAAAACCAAAAGGTAGAGTAAAAAGAATATTGTGAAAAAAAAATTGTAGGCAGAGTTTTATGGTAGAAGGGACTCTAACTAACTATTTTACCTGACCGATAACTTTTATTTCTTTTAATTGTACACGAACTCCCAATCCTAAAAGTCAGGCTTAAGGATAATGTAACTCCTGTGCACATGTCAGGAGTTACGTGATTTCTGGTGGTCTTAGAGAATAGGTGCAAGAACTGCACCCTTCTGAGTCACTTCTTATCTCCGCCCCCTACCCACCTCTGAGCATCGTTCCTTGGTTTCATCCCCTACCCACCTCTGAGCACCGTTCCTTGGTTTCATCACCTACCCACCTCTCAGTACTGCCCCTTTTAGAGAGTACAGAGCCAAGTATAATTGATAATAAATGACATTTGTTAATGATGGCAAGAAAAGTAGTAAAATAGATTCCCCACAGCCAGCAGCAATAGACCCCCCCCAGCAACAATAGATCCACTCAGAAACAATAGACCCCCCTAGCAACAATGGACTCCCACAACAAAATACCACCCAGCAGCAACAACAGATCTCCCAGCAGCCAGCATCAATAGACTATCCAGCAGCCAGCAACAATAGACCCCTCCATCAATAGTAGATCTCTTCCAGCAATAATTGACCCACCAGAAACAATATACCACCTCTCAAAAATAGATCCGCTCCAGCAACAATAGACCCTCCAGCCCACCCCAGTACCCCTTGCCATTACATACATTCAGTGTTGGAGGTGCCGGAACTGCGTTCCCCCGCGTTCCCGCTGAAAAAATGCCCTGGTTAAAAGACTCTGGACTTGGAGAGGATTGGAGGAAGATAGCAGCAGAGGTGGCAATGGATCACTGAGGGGGGAGTATGGACCTTGCATAGCTGAAGAAGGGCACACTAAGTAGTAAGGGTACCATACAGTGGGGAGAATGTTTGATCATAAGTGTATTTTAACCACTTCAGCCCCCGGAAGATTTGGCTGTTCAATGACCAGGCCATTTTTTTGCGATGCGGCACTGCGTCGCTTTAACTGGCAATTGCGCGGTCGTGCGACTTTGCACCCAAATAAAATTGACGTCCTTTTTTTTTCCTCCCACAAATAGAGCTTTCTTTTGGTGGTATTTGATCATCTCTGCGATTTTTTATTTTTTTGCTCTATAAACAAAAAAAGAGACAATTTTGAAAAAACAAAATATTTTGTAGTTTTTGCTATAATAAATATCCCCAATTTTTTTATTTTTTTTTAAAAAGCTATTTTTTTCCTCAGTTTAGGCCGATATGCATTCTTCTACATATTTTTGTTAATAAAAATCGCAATAAGCGTAAATTGATTAGTTTGCGCAAAAGTTATAGCGTCTACAAAATAGGGGATAGATTCATGGCTTTTTTATTATTATTTTTACTAGTAATGGCGGTGGTCAGCGATTTTTATCGTGACTGCAACATTATGGTGGACAGATCAGACACTTTTGACACATTTTTGGGACCATTGTCGTTTATACAGCGATCAGTGCTATAAAAATGCACTGATTACTGTGTAGGGAAGGGGTTAACAGTAGGGGGCGATCAAGGGGTTAACTGTGTTACCTAGGGAGTGATGCTAACTGTGGGGGGGATGGGACTGCCTGGGTGAGGAGAGCGATCGTTGTTCATACTTAGTATGAACAAGAGATCGCTCTCCTCACCCCTGACAGCACGGAGATCTTTCTGTTTACATAGACAGATATCGGTTCTGTCTCTGTGTGGAGCAATCGCGGGTGCCCGGCGATTATCACGACTGCCGGGCACGCGCATTGGCTCTGGTGTCTTGCGCCCCCAAGTGGTCAAAAGGCGAGCCGACGTATGACTACGACAGTTCGCCCAGGGGAGCCAACATGCCGCAGTATAACTGTGGCGGCTGGTCGGGAAGGGGTTAAATGATAGAGACAGAATCTCAACCCAAAAAGCCAGAAAAAAAAACACATGATATAAATGTTATGAATTGAGTTGCAGTTCAGTGAGTAAAAAAAGTATTTGACCCCCAAGCGAAACATGACTTAGTACTTGGTGGAGAAATCCTTGTTGGCAATCACAGAGGTCAGAGTTTTCTTGTAGTTGGTGACCAGGTTTGCACACATCTACGTGCTTCCTGTCCCATAGCCAAAACATGAAGTGAGAGAAAATCGCTGCAAATTAAGGGAATTCCTTGGGAAAAAATCACCAGATTTGTCCCCATTGGAAGATTTCCCCTCTATTACTTTTCTAGGGACAACCCTTTCACTTTCAATGATAATGGTAAACAGGACAAATAGAGAGGGGGAATCTCCTTAACGGGGGGCACAGACAGCAATAAAAACTGACAGGGGTTCTAATTCAGCTCCACTCTAACCAACACTAAAAAAAAAGTTTTGCCTTTAGTTTAAACTTTACCAAGTTTTGCAGCTAAATCTGCCATGGCATAATTTCTTAGACACGTCTTGTATCCCTAGGGGAAGCAGCAATGGTTTTCCTGGCATGGTTCCTAGCACCTAGTTCCCAGTCCTGCCAACTGTGGAGCCTCGTTCCTCGTGCTATTAAAATGGGATCTCTTGGGTGTTCTATTCCCTTCAGTCACATTCTTTATGATATGAAGTAAATTGAAAACCAAGTATACAGCAAAGGGCCCTCCTATCAGCTGTGTAGGTCTAAGAACTTAAAGTGTTTGTTAACCCCCCCCCCAAAAAAAAAAAAAATACACATCCTGTTTCCTTAAAGAACATTTTTTACACAAGCGCTGTGCTGTGTAATCTGCCCCCCTCTAAACTGTAAAAAAAAACTCCCTGAATCTGCCACTTCCTGTATGCCCTCTCTGCACTGACCACGTAAATCAGGGCTGCCCAGCCCTAACCACCGTGGTCAGAGTACGTCCCTCCGTCATACATATCTGTCCCCTCTGCTCTCCTCTCTCCTCCCTCCTTCCTGCCTGTCATCTCCCTCTGTGTGTCTGTCTCCGCACCCCCCCCCCCCCCCCTTCCTCCTGCCGCTATTTTATAAAGGAACAACCCTTAATTAGAACCTCTTAATCCTTACAAAAAAAAAATTGTCATTGCCAACCCCTCTATTAGAGGCTGGCATAGCACACTATGTCGGTGGATTTAAAAAACAAACGTTCTAAATACCGAACTTGAGCTGTCTTCAGGCCGGTCACGTAACTCGCGGCCGCTTTACAGCTACGAGACGGGGACTCTACGGAGGAGACGAGCGACCACGTGATCTCCCCAGCCGACGTCAGAGGGAGATCATGGCTCCTCCCGCAGAAGACATCAATCGGAGCTGTAAAGCGGCCGCGAGTAATGTAACCGGTGGTTTCTTCCTCCAACCTCTACGTCACTGTTGGGTCCTGTAATGACATAGGGGCTGGAGGATGGGGCAAAATGTGCAGTGGTGGACACAGGCCTCTGATACTCCTGGAAGTGGTAAATGCTGGTAAAGGGACCGATGGAGGCTGCAGAAAAACTGGCATTGAGGAGAGGTAGGAGTATAATAGCTTTTCTTTTGCAGATGGTCCATGAAAGGAGGTGGGTGGTAAACCAAAAGTTTTCAAACCCATTGTGACAGAACTGTCCAGCTTGGGTGCCTCCGTCAAGATATACCTTCCTTCAGATTGGACCCAGGAACCGGGTATTATAGCTGAGCACCCAAGACTAGGCGACAGTAGCTTAGATGCAAACTGGAACTCATGTTATTGAAACCTCACACAGAATTTATAGCACAGAAGATCAGGTAGAACGTGAACGCATTACCCTAACGATGCAAACTGTAAACAGGAATATAAATAACACAGCTAGGGAACAGCCAACATAAACCTAAACTTTAAGCTAATTGAACAACTAGCTACCTAGGTGACTCAATGCCCACCCAGATCGTTCGGGATAAATCCCACAACCATGAAAACAAAGTACTTTAGACATTATCTTAAGCATAAACATCCCACAATAGTTCGGTAACAAGGTAACGTGGTCAAAATATTAATTACATCTTCAGGAGATGATCAGACAGACAGAAACAATAGGTAACTCAATTAACAATGGGAATTCACACCTAGGAAGCACACAATGGGAGATATACAAACTTATGTGATCTGTCCACTAGACTAGTCATCAAGAGACAAACAATGTTCTGGAAGTCTGATACAGTGGAATTCATTTATCTTTATAGATTTCTTGAAGGATTTTGTTGATAAATATTTCTGTCCCGGGTGAAGGAGCCTCTCGAACGCAGTCTGCAGGACGGCCACCATATTTCCTCTGCCCATTTACTTGTACAAGATTAATATTACCTCTTTCCATCCACTCCAGAAGGGATACTTTATTGTCCTTATTCATGGAATTAATCCAAGACTCGCTCTCAGCGTTCATCACTTGGTTGTCCATCGTTAGAGAACGATCTGCTCTCTCCATCGGCCATAATCAGTGGGTAGGAGGCTTGCTCCTAGTCCTCTCCAAAAGCCCCTGTCCTGCTTGGGTCTGTCACACCCATCCACTAATAAATATGGAAATAATAAAATAAATGATCAGAGTAGAATTGATATAAATGGGATGTGATATTTTTTTCAAAAATACAGATTTATTCACAAATATAGAGCAAATTTTAACGTTTTTATTTCAAACTGTAAGGGATAGAAGCACATTCCGCACATCACTGGATAGAGGAAGGTTCAAAGTTTTAAGGTCTGTGAGGTTGTATGCAGTCAACATAACCACCATGTGCTGTGTAACAAACATCAAAATGGTAGACCATTTCTTGCCACACTCTAATTAACCGGTCACTAGTTATTGGATTCACCGCTTCAACAATTCGATGTCTTAGAGCTTGAAGAGTAGCAGGCATAGGTGGGACAAAAAGCTTTTAGATATGCTTGTATTGACTTACGTAGCTGCCTGTACTGTAGAGAGGTGAATTGTCAAGTTTCACAACAGAGGCACTTAAATCGCCCCATTATTTTTTCTGGCAACAAGGACTATGCAGTACTGCCAGCCCTTTAATGTAAACAAGCAGCAGGTGATGTAAGCTGTTAGAAACTGACTAAAGCCCAACCTAGAGTCTCCATTGTGATTTTGATGATGGATTACTCCACTGTGCCTTAACTACAGAGGTCAGTGAGGGCTTGTTTTTAAAGTGATTGTAAGGGTTCATTTTTTTTTATTATTTAAAATAACAAACATATCATACTTACCTCCACTGTGCAGCTCGTTTTGCACAGAATATCCCCGAACCTGCTCTTCTGGGGTCCCCCGGCGGCTCTCGCGGCTCCTCCCAGCATCAAATAAGTGCTTTCCTGAGGGGGTTACCTTGCGGGTGTGCTCCCAAGATCAGCATTCTGCGTCCATAGCCGCCGAATGTATGACTCGGCCCCGCCCCCCCAGCGCACACATCATTGAATTTGATTGACAGCAGCGGTGTCAGGGCTGGGCTCAGCCCTTCCTTCTCTGAACTGGCCGCTCAACTGTCAGCTAATTGCCAGCTCCCATCTCTCTCCACAGTTACCCAGCTGTTGTTGATTCTGCACGTCAGTCCTGCCTACTTAAAGTCGTCCAGCTCACTTGATCTCTGCCTTCGCCTTTGTCAACATCACAGAGACTTTCTCCTGCATTCCTGTTGAAGACTTGCTCGGCTGACGTTCCTTCTAGCTCCTGATCCTGCTTGCTGTACTACTACGTTTATCTCTGGCTCTCTGACATTTGCTTGGCTGACTATCTGATTCGGTTACTGAACTCTGGCTTGTTTTGACAACGCTTACTCTGTTTACCTTATTATTATTATTATTAAACAAGTGTAATTTAACTATACTTCTGTCTCGGTCTGATTCATGGTCCCTGATAAGCGGGAGCCATTGGCTGCGCTGCTATCAATCTAGCCAATCAGGACACGAGACACCGGCTAGAGCTGGTGTGCTCGTCCCTGGTGCGAGAAAAAGAGGGTTCAGGTAAGTAAAACGGGGGCACTGGGGGGTTGCTGCACTGCAAGAGGTTTTTCACCTCAATGCATAGAATGCATTGAGGCGAAAAACCACGAAGGTTTACAACCCCTTTGAGGTTTTTTTTTTTTGCTTGTCAAAATTCAACTACTTTAATGTCCATAACCTAGGCACAAGTGTACTATGAAGGAAGAATTCAAAAATAGTCTGGAGCGAAGAATCACTGCTTGACAGCAGAGCTGACACTCAATTAGTCCACATGCTTCAGTGGTTGCTTTGCATGCATGGAACCCCCAGAACACTCAGTTAATGACCATGGCTACACATATCATCCTATTGGCATCCACAAACAGTAGGCAGCCACCCCACTAAAACCAGGGGTCTTACTTAGCAATTGCCCAGCAAGAATCCAGCTCCAGGGTTTCCTGCTGACTGACTAATGCACTCAGCAAGCTTTGCTTTAGGACCCCAGGCCAAGCATCAAGCGAGTTCCCAGACCAAAACACCATACAGATCCTTACCTCCAGCCACCATGTTTGCAGTGCAACAAGAGCTACTCCAGAAGGTGTCCTACACCAGTGGTCATCAACCCTGTCCTCAGGGCCCACTAACAGGCCAGGTTTTATGTATTACCTTGGGAAGATTCAGACTAGAATGCTGCAATCACTGAGGAGCAAATGATATCCCCTGTGATGTATTTCATTATCTTGCAAACCTGGCCTGTTAGTGGGCCCTGAGGACAGGAGTTGATGACCACTGTCCTACACTATTGCAGAGCATTGGACTGACCAGAGAAGAGACACAAATCTAGAATATTTCAGATTCTGTAGTTCTCGGATCTTTTACAAACATAGCTATGAATATTATAAGGAACTTTTTCAATACAAAGTAACTTTGGTCAGAGTATGGTGTTCTTATAGTGGCTGTAAAAATGTTCTCCAGATAAGGACAATGGTTTCTGTAACATATCTTCTTACCGTCAAATAAAATCACAGCTATAACAGGGCCGTTAAGAAATTACTATGTTCTAGATTAGTGGTAGAAGCAGGGCACAGTGATAGGCGACACTTGATAAGACAAAGTAATTTACCGCCAGCTGCTTCTGGTGATGGCTCCTCTGTTATCGTGGACGCACACCCGCTCCCTGTATATATACCGTATGTCACATATAAGTATGTCAGTGTCAAGGTTTCCCCTCACTCAATTTAATACATCAGCAATAGTAAATGACTGCAATCAGCGGAACCTAAACAGGAAGCAGAGGCTGTCACTTTTATTCTCTGGCTCCATGGAAGAAACTGCCAGCGTTCAGATCGGACAAAAGCGTTGTTACGTTGAAACACCAGATTGATACCCTGTAAAACAATCGTATGGCATGGTTTTGTTTGTTCAACATAAGCTAAACTAAAACCTGATCATAAACTCTCAAAATATGCACAAAAAGTCAAAGTTGAGCATTCAGGACTTCCTTTCCATACAGCCCTGATTTTAGTAGAATCATTAGCCTTCGAAGAGTGGGACCTGCTTTTTGGTTCCTCAGGGGTGTGCCTTAAAGTAGATCTTCACCCCGAAAGACAGTGTGAGTGTACCTGGCCTAAGTGAGAACAACATTGTGCATGCGTGCGCAGATGTGCTGATGGGCTCTACCAGGCTTCAAGTCCTTTGGCACATCTGCAAATGAGTTACGCTTCTGGGCTCTGTCAGGTCCTGAAGAACAGCCAGACCCCTTTGACATGAAAGGGGGCTTATGATTGCTGGCGCCAAATTACTCAAGCTCCCACCCCACTTTTTCTAGGATAGGACAGTAACCCAGTGCAAAGCAATAGCGCAAAGCCTCTGCTATATTGTGGTTGTGAACAAGGCCGACATGACTAAAACGGATGAACATCTGCTGTACCACAAGCTTCTTTTAAGGAGTATCAATACATTTGAAGATCTTTAAGAGCGTGTATGTGTCAGGGCTGGGCTCGGCCCTTCCTTCTCAAAGCTGGCCGCTCAGCTGTCTGCTAATTGCCAGCTCCTTTCTCTCCACAGTGACTCACCTGTTGATGATATCCTGCTCGTCAGTCCTGCCTACTTAAGCCGTCCAGCCCAGATGATCTCTGCCTTCACCTTGGTCACATCTGTAGAGATTATTTTCTGTGTTCCTGTTAAAGACATGCTTGGCTGACATTCCTTCTGGCTCCAGATCCTGCTTGCTGTTCTACTATGCTCATCTCTGTCTCCCTGACGTTTTGGCTTGTCTGACTATCCGTTCCGGTTCCTGAACTCTGGCTATGTTTTGACTATGTTTACTCTGTTTACCTTTTTTTAATATTATTAAACAAGTGTGATTTACCTGTACTTCTGTCTGTCTGATTCATGGTTTCTGACACTGCCCTAGGCAGGGCCTTTTCAGTAACTGACTACATCTGTAGGCTGGTGGCATGTTTGGCTCCCAATATCCAGTGTTCTGTCAAAATAACTGTAGTGGTGTCCCCCCGTGAAATTGCTGCATGTTCCAGCTCCACACATCACCCTGCTTGGTCAGACATCCATTTCAGGCACACTTTCTCCAGTTAATGAACAGTATTCTACTTGTTTTTGTTGTTTTTATTAGGGGATTAAACTTGGGTGGAGAAAAGGGGCATGGAATGCCCAAATGATGAATCTTTCTTAGTTGAAATAAAGGCAGTTGAATCTAAATTGAAAGTCCCTCTTATTTTACATCTCCTCCAGCACACTACTTGAGATCTCTTGCTTTCCTCTACTGTCCAATTCTAGATTCCTGTCACTGTTAACACATGGCTAGGCCTCGCTCCGAATAAGTCCTAACATTTACCTAGTAGCCATTTGCAGGCAGGGGGTCTGCAGTCCTCTTAGTTGTAGCAATTATTTTAGTTGAAAAGAATAGTTGTACTAACTGATATTTGGTGGACTACTGATCCCAGAAAATCTGGTGCAAATCTTGCCAACCCTCCTGGCTGCAGTGACTTGACTCCAACATCACCACAGTCTCTCCCTCTGACTCCACGTCCAATCCTGGCATATCTCTCCCAGAGATCCTCACTGTGCTTCTCACTCACCGACCCCGGCATGGATCCCTCCTGAATGACTTTCCTGGCAGTGCTCCTCGCTGTCTTTCTCCTGCTCCTGTTCCAGGGCACCTCTCAATGACCATCTAGAGAGAGGCTCCCTCCCAGATCCTGAGCTCCAGGCCCGAGGTCCCCCCCCCCCTCCCCAGAGGGGGGATCCCTCAAGGGCCACCACAGCCTAAAACTCCATCATTCAGTTCTTCCACCCGACAACTCCTCCCACAGCAGGATGACCATGAGTATATAAAGACAGCTTGTCATTTGCTATGCGATCGGCCTGTGCTGCACTAAAATCTCAAGAAGTGTACTATCAGCCCATCCCAGTTCACCTCTGTGAACTACACAACACCTCCCTTTATGTTATGGGGATGAGGAGAGGGGGTGTGTGCTCTGTAGTGCAAATCAGGAGAGCAGAATAGAGTGGCAATGTTGCGTCTACACAGATACAGTACAGTGAGATGTCACCCTAGGCCATGACGTGTGTTACTAGCTGAAAACAAAGTAGAAAAAGTCAGAAAAATAAAAAAAAAACAATGCAGCCACCACAACTAAGGACTGGTAAGTTGCTTTATTTTTGTTCTTGGCTCTAGATACACTTTAACTATTTCAGGACTGCAGTCTTCTCATCTGTATTGGATATTTTTTTTTGCATTTCAGAGATGTGTTAGTTTTATTCCAAATACCATTTTGAATATGCACCCTGCCCAAATGTATTATGTGTCTTTTTTAGGGCTTTTATTAGAGGTTGAATGTTAAAATATTGATAATATAGTTGTTATTTTTATTACACACATTTTTTATAGTTTTAATAAGGAAGAAGAGAAAAATTTGACAAAATTAAATGTGTATTTTTTTCCCCCAAATGCTACTTTTATTTAATTAACACATCAGCAAAGTTTCCAGAGTACAGTGCATCCGGAAAGTATTCACAGCGCTTCACTTTTTCCTACATTTTGTTATGTTACAGCCTTATTCCAAAATGTTTTAATTTCATTATTTTCCTAAAAATTCTACAAACAATACCCCATTATGACAACATGAAAGAAGTTTGTTTGAAATCTTTGCAAATTTATTAAAAATAAAAAACAAAAAAATCCCATGTACATAAGTATTCACAGCCTTTGCCATGACACTCAAAATTGAGCTCAGGTGCCTCCTGTTTCCACTGATCATCCTTGAGATATTTCTACAACTTGATTGGAGTCCACCTGTGGTAAATTCAGTCTTTTGGACATGATTTGGAAAGACACACCTGTCTATATAAGGTCCCACAGTTACCAGTGCATGTCAGAGCACAAACCAAGCCATGAAGTCCAAGGAATTGTCTGTAGACCTCCGAGACAGGATTGTATGGAGGCACAGGTCTTGGGAAGAGTACAGAAATTTTTTTGCAGCTTTGAAGGTCCCAATGAGCACAGTGGCCTCCATCATCCATAAATAGGTTTGGAACCACCAGGACTCTTCCTAGAGCGGGCCTCCCTGCCAAACTGAGCAATCAGGGGTAGAAGGGCCTTAGCCAGGGAGGTGACCAAGAACCTGATGGTCACTCTGACAGAGCTCCAGCGTTTCTTTATGCAGAGAGGAGAACCTTCCAAAAGAACAACCATCTCTGCAGCACTCCACCAATCAGGTCTGTATGGTAGAGTGGCCAGACGAAAGCTACTTCTCAGTAAAAGGCACATGACAACCCGCCTGGAGTTTGCCAAAAGGCAACTGAAGGACTCTCAGACCATGAGAAACAAAATTCTCTGGTCCGATGACACAAAGATTGAACTCTTTGGCCTGAATGGCAAGCGTCATGTCTGGAGGAAACCAGGCACCGCTCATCCACTGGCCAATACCATCCCTATAGTGAAGCATGGTGGTGGCAGAATCATGCTGTTAGGATGTTTTTCAGCGGCAGGAACTGGGAGACTAGTCAGGATCGAGGGAAAGATGAATGCAGCAATGTACATTGACATCCTTGATGAAAACCTCCAGAGCACTCTGGACTTCAGACTGGGGCGAAGGTTCATCTTCCAACAGGACAACGACCCTAAGGACACAGCCAAGATAACAAAGGAGTGGCTGCAGGACAACTCTGTGAATGTCCTTGAGTGGCCCACCCAGAGCCCAGACTTGAACCCGATTGAACATCTCTGGAGAGATCTGAAAATGGCTGTGCATCGACGCTCCCCCATCCAACCGGATGGAGTTTGAGAGGTCCTACAAAGAAGAATGGGAGGAATTGCCCAAAAATAGGTGTGCCAAGCTTGTAGCATCATACCCAAAAAGACTTGAGGCTGTAATTGGTGGCAAAGGAGCTTCACCAAAGTATTGAGCAAAGGCTGTGAATACTTCTGTACATGGGATTTTTCATTTTTTTATTTTCAATAAATTTGCAAAGATTTCAAACAAACTTCTTTCACGTTGTCATTATGGGGTATTGTTTGTAGAATTTTGAGGAAAATAATGAATTTAATTGGTTTTGGAATAAGGCTGTAACATAACAAAATGTGGAAAACGTGAAGCACTGTGAATACTTTCCGGATGCACAGTACAAGCATATCGCTTTTTACATAATAGAGCAGAATAGAATTGTTAAGCCCAGAGTCAAAGTTCACCTTTCAGTGGAAAGCTTTTTTCCCCTTCCATGTTACATTAGGACGTACTGTACATATGTGAAAATAATCTGAACAAATTGTTATTGTAGCACAAAGAGACCCTTAATGGGCAGCATTTCCTGGAGCGAAGTGTAATAGTTATGATAGCTAGCAGTATGTTCAGTAGAGCAATATGGAAGGTATGGCAGTGGGCAGTATGTGAGGGTATGACAGTGGGCAGTATGTGCAGGAGATGAGTGGGCAGGGTATGACAGTGGGCAATATGTTTAGTAAAGGTGTGTGCAGGGTATTGCAGTGGGCAGTATGTGCAGGAGAGGAGTGTGCAGAGTATGACAGGAGGCAGTATGTGTAGGAGAAGAGTGTGAAGGTTTTGACAGCAGGGAGTATGTGCAGTATAGGAGTGTGCAGGGTATGACAGTGGGCAGTATGTGCAGTAGAGGAGTATACTGGGTATGATAGTGGGCAGTATAGCAGTGTGCAGGGTATTGCAGTGGGCAGTATGTGCAGGAGAGAGGTGCGGAGGGTATGACAGAGTAGTATGTTCAGGGTGGCATGTGGAGGGTATGGTAGTCACCAGAATGTGCAGGAGAAGAGTTCAAAGGGTATGACAGTGGGCAGCATATGCAGGAGAGAATTATAGAGGGTATAATAAAGGAAAGTATGTGCAAGAGAGGAGTGCCTGGAGTATGACAGCGGGCAGTATGTACAGGAGAGGAATAGGTAGAGTATGGCAGGGGACAGCATGTGCGGGAGAAAATTGCGTGTGTGTTTGGGTTATTAATATGGAGATACTTGTGAGGGGAGGGGGGGTAATATTAACTGAAGTATGTACAAGAGAGGAGTGTGGAGGGTATGAGAGTGGGCGGTATGTGCAGGAGATGAGTAGGTAGGGTATGACAAGGGGCAGCATATGCAGGAGAGAATTGTGGAGGGTATAACGATGAAAAGTATGTGCCAGTGGAGGACATGACAGAGGGAAGTATGTGCAGGAGAGGAGTGCGGAAAACATGACAGGGGGAAGTATGTGCAGGAGAGGAGTGCGGAAGACATGACAGTTGGAAGTATGTGCAGGAGAGGAGTGCGGAAGACATGACAGGGGGAAGTATGTGCAGGAGAGGAGTGTGGAGGATATGACAGGGGGAAGTATGTGCAGGAGAGGAGTGCTGAGGATATGACAAGTGGAAGTATGTGCAGGAGAGGAGTGCGGAAGACATGACAGGAGGAAGTATGTGCAGGAGAGGAGTGTGGAGGACATGACAGGGGGAAGTATGTGCAGGAGAGGAGTGTGGAGGACATGACAGGGGGAAGTATGTGCAGGAGAGGAGTGTGGAGGACATGACAGGGGGAAGTATGTGCAGGAGAGGAGTGTGGAGGACATGACAGGGGGAAGTATGTGCAGGAGAGGAGTGTGGAGGACATGACAGGAGGAAGTATGTGCAGGAGAGGAGTGCGGAGGATATGACAGGAGGAAGTATGTGCAGGAGAGGAGTGCGGAGGATATGACAGGGGGAAGTATGTGCAGGAGAGGAGTGTGGAGGACATGACAGGAGGAAGTATGTGCAGGAGAGGAGTGTGGAGGACATGACAGGAGGAAGTATGTGCAGGAGAGGAGTGTGGAGGACATGACAGGAGGAAGTATGTGCAGGAGAGGAGTGCGGAGGATATGACAGGAGGAAGTATGTGCAGGAGAGGAGTTTGGAGGACATGACAGGAGGAAGTATGTGCAACAAATCCGTTGGACATTCCGATCGTGTGTGAACTTCTCAAACTGCCTCTTTAAGAGTCCTGTGTCCATTTTACACTTATTTTCACCGAGACAGGGGCTCTCACTCTCACGCTATACATGATCTGCTTGATACAATATCTGCTGTTTTACCAACAGGTCAACTCAGTAAACATTCATGAAATTGAAGCCAAACTACTTAGGTAACAAGGGCACTTCATGGTTTCTGTTTCTCATATGGTAGGGTTCCTTAAAGTGGCACTGATTGCCTCAAAATAAATACCTGCCCCTCCAAATGACAGTGCTGGCGGCTGTCCCTTGCATACTTATGAACTCTGCACTTAAAATTCCAAACCAAATACCACACTGCCTGATAACCAGCCCTTTCTCATGCATCATGTCACAGGTATTGAGATCAATCAAACTATTTATGCCCCCTCTGCTTTACCAATAGCTACCAACAATCCAGCAGCCACCAGTGCTGGTACCAAAGCGCATGGGGGAACGCCACATTTCAACCAATCATAGTGCAAGTACATATGCAGTTTAGCTTGGAAACCAAAGCTGACTACCATATTCCCCTACTCTAATCAAGGTTAAACCCAGAGAACATGTTTATCACGTGTAATGCCACAGACAGGACCTCTGTACTCTGTCTAGTATCAGGGTGAAAAAGGAGATGTGAGCAACTCATGATCTTCTAGTTCAGGGTTTCTTAACCAGGGGTCTGTGTTTCCTCCAGAAAGTGTACATATTCGCCAGCACACCAAGGATCTTCATGTGCCTGACAAAGGGGTCGTGCACGGCTCCTGAAACATTGTGATCTTTTTACGATAAAAACCTTTGGACGGTGATTGAAGATAGTTGGTGTGCTGGCAAATATGTACAGTTTCTCAATGTTTCCAGGATCCAGCTGGTAATCACTACAGCACCCACCATCGATGAGCCTTGCTTACCAGGAATGTGTGCCACAGGAATATAAGCAAGGCTGTGTTTCCTTCAGAGCAGCCTTTCTCAACCTTTTTCAACACGGAGGAACCCTCAAAATAACTTTCCAGTCTTAGGGAACCCCTGCCAAAAATGTATACCTACAACTCATGATAGTGCCGGGGTTTCTCAACCAGGGTTCCATGGAACATTAGGGTTCCTCCAGAGGTTGCTAGAGGTTCTTTGAACAATGAGCAATTTCTGCCACTGAGGTACGTTCCCACTGACACCATTGATCTTTTTAGCTATCTGTAAGAGGGTAATTCTTCAGAATGACCACAGGTGTAAGGAGCATTCTTCCCACTGACCATCACACTAATGTATCATGAGTTGTAGATCTAGACGTTTTTAGAAGGGGTTCCCTGAAACTTGGGAAGTTTTTTCAAGGGTTCCTCTGTGTTGAAAAAAGTTGAAAAAGGCTTCATTAGTGTGATGGTCAGTGGGAAGAATGTTCCTTACACTTGTGGTCATTGGGAAGAATGAACCCTTTACAGATAGCTAAAAAGACCAATGTTGTCAGTGGGAACCTAACTGAGAGGCAGAAATTGCTCATTGCTCAAAAATCCCCTAGCAACCTCCTGGAAGGAACCCTCGGGATCCATAGAACTTTGTTTGAGAAACCCTGCTCCAGAAGACGCCATGGGTTCTATGATCAATGAAGAGTTTCTAACTTCCAGTAACCACTAATAATCAACTAATAATATTGGGAGTCCTTCTCCCATTGACCACCAGTGTATGGGACAGCTACACCAATTATTTATATAAGAAGGCACTTTTCCACTGACCACCAATGTAATTGGCACTACATATTTCATTGTTGGTGTTTCTTTTCTGGCCATTATTAATATTTGTTCCATTTCATGATTGTTACCGGTAATTAAATATTTTTTTCTTATAGGGCAGAGGAGTATTAAAAAACGAATCGGCTCTGAGTGTCAAAAGTGCTGGATGCACTAAATTCTCTATCCTTTGATGTATTATTTTATTTACAACCTACTGACCATGCAAATGTACCGTGAGCTAGAGATGTAATAACTTAGCAAGGGTTCCCCCCGAGACATGAAAATTCTTTAAAGGGTTAAAAAAAAAGGTTGAGAAAGGCTGCTAAGCATCTACAAGCCAGAACATTCCCGGCATGCTGAGACTTGTAGTTCCTAAGAAGCAGGAGGCTTTAGGTTGCGTGTGAATGGCTTAAAGTGTAACTCCAACTCTGACCCATCTGATACCGTTATGCCCCGTGCACACAATCGGACTTTCGGACAACAAAACTGTGTATTTTTGTTCGAAGGTTGTTGGCTCCAACTTGTCTTGCATACGCACGGTCACACAAATGTTGGCCAACAATTACGAACGTAGTGACGTACAAGACATACGTGACGTCCCCATCACCAACGCTAGTTTTACAAGGCCGAGCGCTTCCGGCTCGTACTTAATTCCGAGCATGCGTGGACTTTTGTGCAACGGACTTGTGTACGCGCGATCGGAAAGTCCGACAACAAAAATTTGTTGGCGGAAAAATTTGAGAACCCGCTAGCCAACATTTGTCGGCGGAAAGTCCGACAGCAAATGTGCGATGGAGCGTACACACGGTCTGGCTTTCCGCCAACAAGCTCACATCCAACATTTGTTGTCGGAAAATCCGATCGCGTGTACGGGGCATAATTATAATGAGATAAAGAGCGATAAAATGAGAGGCAAGTGAGATAAAATTAGATTAATGAGATAAACTTTTCAAATAGTACACAGCAACCCACACTGTTCTGTTTTGCCTGCTCAGACCCTTATGCCGCGTACACACGAGCGGAATGTCCGACGAGAGTTTTTCATCGTATATTCCGATCGTGTGTAGGCCCCATCGGACTTTTTACGTCGAAAATTCTGACGGACCTAGAAATGGAACATGTTCTAAATTTTTCAGACGGAACCAATTCCTATCGGGAAAACCGATCGTCTGTATGCTGTTCCGACAACGACGCATGCTCTGAAGCAAGTACGAGATGGAAGCTATTGGCTATTGAACTTCCGTTTTCTAGCCCCGTCGTACGCGTTGTACGTCACCGCGTTCTGGACGGTCGGAATTTGGTGCGACCGTGTGTAGGCAAGACAGCTTGAGCGGAATTCCATTGGAAAAACCTTCAAAGTTTATTCAGACGGGAAAACCGGTCGTGTGTACAGGGCATTAGGTCTTAGTTATAATTTTTTTTCACCCAAGATTCGGGCAACTTTCACCCAAAATTAAACACATTTTTCTAATTGGTTTGCATGAGTCTTGGGTGGAAAAAAAAAAATATATGTATAACTACGCCCTAAAAGTTCACCATACGCCCAATGGGAAATGCTCAGTTTGGTCTTGCTGTCTGTTTATAGCTCCTACGAAAAAAATATAAATATCAAATGCAAGTATTTCTCATTGGGCACACCGGATATATCAAGAGCCTGTACAAGCGTCACATAACAAGTCAGGTCATAAATATTATTTTTCAGAGTTTATTCTCTCACCGCGCCTGGTATTCTGTATCGAGGCTTTAAAATGTTCTTTTCTCTCCCGGCATCAAAGTGGTCAAAAAGCAACCAACATTGGACTAATACTACAAATGCCAACCAACAATTAAAAAAAAAAAAAAACAGGTTGTAGTCCTACCGTCATCTTGCATTCTCTGCAGACACAGAGCCAGGTTCTTCCTCCAGCCTGGCATTGTGGCACACGTGCCGAGTAGGGACAGCCTGGTCTCCGAGGCACAAGGGTGGGTATACTTGCACAGCGTGTTCCTTACGGTATGGCTTGGCATTGGACTGGCATGCTTCCTTAGTAATTTCAAAAAAAGGACTGTGCGGTGCGTGTGCAGGATTCTCTGCTCTCCAGTGATTCCTCTTTGTACAAGCTTTTCTTTGTGCAGGGTATAGTGTCACTGTCAGAAAGGAGGGGGTTTGCTGTTAGTGTCAGGTGTCTGGTATATCATAGGGGACGCCAAGGGGAAAAGGTTAGCGGAGCCTTAATCTAGCGGCTGCATTGCATTGACTAAGCCCAGCTGGCAGTCCCTCTTTTTTTTTTTCTCCCCCTGAACCCTCGGGGTGCCGCTTTGCATCCTCTCCCCCCTTGCCTTGTACACTAGCCACCTGAACAGCACATCCCAGACAGTCAGGACCGTACTATATGGCGGGCGATCTGAGGGGAGTCTACGAGCTTCACATCACACATGTCCCCGGGGCAACCCCTCCGGGGGCTCAGCTTATTATATGTAAGCCGGAGTCTGGTGATACCAAACGGCGTGATAATAAAATGGCACTTACGAAGGCGTGAAGCTGACAGCTCGGGCGGCAATCAGAGAACAGGACTGGACGGTTCCCACAGTGCAATAGCACAGTCCGATTCCCAGGAACACATCGCGTCCCTGCCCATTATATGAACCGTCGGTGTCAAAACCGCTTAATCTAACGAAAAATCATGGTCGTTCGCCGGATCGCGATACTTTTGTCCAGGAATGTCATATGTTTGCCGTAGTAAGGCAGATGATGATATATACAGAGCTAGTAATTAAATACGACGACAGGCGGCAAAGCAAAATACTATGCAGAATTTATATATAAACCGACAGCATGCTTGCAAACGGTTCTTCCCGGGGGGGGGGGGGGGCTCTTGTCTCCTCCTGCAAGTAAAGTGAATTAAAGGAAATGGGAGTTCGCTGCAAAGTTATACATTTTTTTCAATACAGAAATTTTGTTGACTGCGCAGATGTTTTACATTCCTTGTAATAGGAATAAAAGAAAAAAAAAAATTAAAAATTTTCAACGCGCCCCCCGTCCCGCCGAGCTCGCGTGCAGAAGCGAACGCATACGTGAGTAGCAACTGCATATGAAAACGGTGTTCAAACTCAATTTCACTCATTGAGCCACTTAGGTGAATTTTGCTGTAAAACCACTTAAGGACGAGCCTCTTTCTAAGATTTTTTTTTTTTTTTTTTTGCTAGAAAATGACTTAGAACCCCCAAACATTATATATATATATATATATATATATATATATATATATATATATATATATATGTGTATGTATGTATGTATGTATATATATATATATATATATATATATATATATATATATATATATATATGTATATGTATATATATATATGTATATGTATATATACATATACATATATATATATATATTTTTTTTTTCTTTTTTCTAAACACCCTAGAGAATAAAATGGCGGTCGTTGCAAAACTTTCTGTCACACCGTATTTGCGCAGCGGTCTTACAAGCACACTTTTTTTTGGAAAAAAATACACTTTTTTGAATTAAATAATAAGACAACAGTAAAATTAGCCCAATTTTTTTTTATATATTGTGAAAGATAATGTTAAGCCGAGTAAATTGATACCCAACATGTCACGCTTCAAAATTGCGCCCGCTCGTGCAATAGGCGACAAACTTTTACCCTTAAAAATCTCTATTCTACAGGTTGCATGTTTTGAGTTACAGAGGAGGTCTAGAGCTAGAATTATTGCTCTCGTTCTACCGATCGATACCTCACATGTGGTTTGAACACCGTTTTAATATGCGGGCGCTACTCACGTATGCGTTCGCTTCTGCGCGCGAGCATGGGCGTCGGGGCGCATTTAAAAAAAAATGTATTTTTTTCTTATTTATTTTGCCTTTCATCTTTTATTTTTACACTGTTTAAAAAAAAAAATTGTGTCACTTTAAAAAAAAATTTTTTTTCTTATTTATTTTACCTTTTATTTTTTATTTTTTATTTTTTTACACAAAGTGTTCAGCCTACCCCAACTAAGTCGGGGAAAGCGTTAGCGCACAGTAAGCGTTTTTTTTTTTTAAAGCAGTCTTGTTTTTTTTTAACAATAACAAATTTGTTATATTTACCTGCTTCGCACAAATGTTTTTTATAAGGCCCACGCTTCCTATGAGTTTCTACGGGGCGAGCGAGCGAAACCACCCAGACCATCGGTGCCCTGATTACAGTAAACCCCCCCCAGTGACACCAATCAATGCCCATCAGTGACACCAATCAGTGATCATTAGTGATGCCAGTCATTGCTGCCTTTCAGTGCCTGCTCATCAGTGCTGTCCATCAGTGCCGCCTATCCGTACCCATCAGTGCTGCCTATCCGTGCCATCAGTGCATATTAGTGCCACCTAATCAGTGGCCATAAGTGCTACCTCATCAGTACCCATCAGTGCAGCCTATCAGTGCCCATCAGTGCAGCCTCAACAGCGCCCATCAGTGAAGGAGAAAAATTACTTATTTACAAAATTCACTGGCAGAAACTAGAAAAAATTTTTTTTTTTTTCCAAATTTTCAGTCTTTTTTCTTTTTTTTCAGTACTATTCCTCTCACTGAAACCAATGACAGAGCACTATAACCTCCCATTGACACCAATGATTCTCCTTCCCTTCCTTCCCCTAATACCAACAGTAGGGCACCATTCCTCCCACTAATACCAATGATGGGGCATTATTTACTCCCATCGATTACAGGGCATATTCTACTCACACTGAATATAGTCCGGCCCCCTCAAAGACAGTAAACTGGCTCTTTGTTTAGAAAGATTGGGGATCCCTGTGTGGGTGGGTGCAGCATGGTGCGGCAGCAATAACACACACCCAGCCTGGATGCAATTGGAAGAATTTGCTTTGAAGTCAAAGAAAAAACCTGGGCTGTTACTGATTAAAATTTTCGTGTTCGATTAAACGTCTTTTTTTTTTTAATCGATTAATCGACTAATTTCGATTAATAATAGTGCACATGCAGATCCAACTACTTTTAGCTGACGTTGTGCGTAGTTCCTTCCCCGTACGCGTTACGTTCCAACAGAACCATTGTGCTGGATGGAGAGCCAGAGACATCCATCCCCTGCTGAGACAGCAAAGTGTCAGCTCTTTGGAAAAAAAGTGCCCTCAGCGTAAATGTTTCTCGATTGCTGGATAACCAATCAATGTCAGTTCATCGTCAAACTGACTTACAGCCAGGAAAGCCCTCAGATATGTTGACTTTCATAGCCAAGTCCAGGATTTACATAGATGTTTATCTGAATACTTTGACCAGTGAGATCAATCAAATCGTTAGGATCTGTCTTCCTCAATTTAGGATTTTACGGACATCGACGTCCCTGGACTCCCCCCCCCCCTTCCCTTCGTTAGCAGATGGAGGCATTTGAGGAAGGGGGGAGGAGTCCGGTGACGTCGATGTCCGCGACGTCACCGGATCTCCGACGGAACTCCCTGAAGACCCGGAAGCCGGCGGAGAGGTGAGTACCGATCAATAGAATTTTGATCGATCAAAAAAATTAAGGATTAAATGAATCGTTAATTTCCACAGCCCTAAAAAAAAAAAAACAGTTCACAACAAGCCAGGCGGAGGGAAGCGCAACCGGTAACACTCACGGATGACAGCAGCGTGTAGCGGAGCAGGTCTCAGCTGAGCTGACAGGAAGATTGGCGGGTTACTATGCTTTCTCTACTTATCTGGAACCTTTTCCTACCACTAGTACTGCCCCTGACAGACGGGTGACCTGTATCTACACTACCCACCTGCTAAATGCACACCAAACACAGCAGTTAGGTTCTTAAATAGAATCTGCCTGACCCAAGATGGCCACCAGAGTCACATACTGTAGGCTGTCAGGCTCCAACCGGAATGCTGCCCCAGTGACCCAGGAAACCACAGCGGAACCACGTTCCTCCTGACTTCCTCTCCCTCTGCACTGCCATCGCGGTTGAGCGCCACCTGCAGTGGAGAAAATAGACTGCACCACCCTGCACCCGCATTAGACCATATTCAGGAATTGTTACACTCTTCCTATAACTAAGCCACCATTTTGCAAAAAATTACTCCTCCGCTTGTCCTAGATGTTAACAGCAGCAAATACATGAAAAGTAAACCTGTTATGAGCTCCCCAATAAAACTAAAAGGACGCGTTTCACAATCATGAGCTAGCTGCAATCTGTGTCAAGGTGAACATCAACTGCCATACATACCGTACCCTAATATATGACCATCTGCAAAGTTTCGTCTCATAAACGTCCAGAGCCAAAGTGGCATTTTATGTCACACTCTCCCATCCCTTTTCTCACATTAAAATAGATTTGCAACATCTGTCAGCGCTGCAAATTAGCTAAAAGGGCGTTTTATGTCATCAGGATGCAATTCCAGGTCACAATCGCTGCCCCAGTCATTTGTAACTCGATCGGCACGTGTTGAAAAAAAAACAAACTTTAATAAGGCTGTAAAGAAAGCAGTTTGCGGTGTTAACCACTTCCGGACCGCCACGCGCCAATATACGTCCTAACTTTGAAGCGGAATATCGTTGTATCGTTGCCATAACCCCGGGGTATCCTTTTTTTTCAGCGGGCGGTCCGGTTTCCGATAATAGTGGTCTCTGTGGCGGATTTTGCCGCGAGATCACTTTTATCGGCGGCGGGAGAGGCCCCCCTCCCGCCGCACTCCGGTGCCCTCCACCGCTTACCGGAGCCGTCGGCAGCGGCGCAGACGATCGGATCTTCACCCTTGCTGGGCATGGAGACGAGTGAAGGGAAGATGGCCCCCCACCCCTCTCCAGAACATTGCTGATAAATTGTGAGAAAAGTCCTGGACAGCCGCACTCAAAATAATAATCGCCTTTATTGATAAAAACGACAAAAATACATGTCACCGCAAGAAGTACAGGGAAACTGACGCGTTTCACACTATAGTTAGTGCTTAATCCTCAGCTATGATTAAGCACTAACTATAGTGTGAAACGCGTCAACTTCCCTGTACTTCTTGCTGTGGCATGTATTTTTGTTGTTTTTATCAATAAAGGCGATTAATATTTTGAGTGTGGCTGTCCAGGACTTTTCTCACAATTTATCGTTACAAGCATTGCCGGCCCCCGAGGCTTCCAGTTTGGAGGAGAGGTTCCTGATTGACCTTCTCAGAGCGGTGATTTTTCTTTCTCCATAACATTGCTGGGCGGAAGCGACGTCAAAACGGCACTTCCGCCCGTAGCTCTTAAAGGGCCTTTTTTTTATTTATTTTTTTATTTTTTTAATGACAAATTTTTTATTTTTTTAATTTTTCTTATTGCATTTAAGTGTAAATATGAGATCTGAGGTCTATTTGAGCCCAAATCTCATATTTAAGAGGTCCTGTCATGCTTTTTTTTCTATTACAAGGGATGTTTACATTCCTTGTAATAGGAATAAAAGTGACACTTTAAAAAAAAAAAAAAACAGTGTAAAAATTAAAGCTAAAAGGTAAAATAAATAAAAAAAAAAAAAAAATGTAAACACGCCCCGTCCCGCCGAGCTCGCGTGCAGAAGCGAACGCATACGTGAGTAGCGTCCGCATATGAAAACGGTGTTCAAACCACACATGTGAGGTATCGCCACGATCGGTAGAGCGAGAGCAATAATTCTAGCCCTAGACCTCCTCTGTCACACAAAACATGCAACCTGTAGAATTTTTTAAACATTGCCTATGGAGATTTTTAAGGGTAAAAGTTTGTCGCCATTCCACGAGCGGCGCTATTTTGAAGCGTGACATGTTGGGTATCAATTTACTCGGCGTAACATTATCTTTCACAATATAAAAAAAAAATTGGGCTATCTTTACTGTTGTCCTAATTTTTAATTAAAAAAAGTGTATTTTTTCCAAAAAAAAAGTGCGCTTGTAAGATCGCTATGCAATTACGGTGGGACAGAAAGTATTGCAACGACCGCCATTTTATTCTCTAGGGTGTTAGAAAAAAAAAGTATAATGTTTGGGGGGGATTCTAAGTAATTTTCTACCAAAAAACAAACAAACTGTTTTTAACTTGTAAACAACAAATCTCAGAAAGAGGCTCGGTCCTTGTCGTCTGGACTTAGTGACCTCCTGTGTTAGGTGTCTAATGGGAGAGAAAAGCTCAGAATTATTTTGTACCCTCTTGAAGTGACTTGTGCTGGAGGGTCTGGGAAAAGGAACAGCCCCTCGGATTAAAGGTTCCTGTTATTTTTTTTTTCTTTCCTTTCAACCCGACCGGTTTCTTCTGTAGCACGGTTGGAGCCAGATGCATTGTAAACAAGACATCTTTAAAAATAGGCAGTGTCAGTTTGCCAGAGTGAGCTTTACACATGTCATCTGAATCAGCAAGTGATCAAATTCCGAGTGGATGTGCCAGCGTTGAGTGCTGCTATTCATGGATCTGTGGGCTGATCCAAGGTGAAGAGAGGAGAGGGGGGGAGATCTACGCTGAGAATGGGAATCCTCCCTGCGCTCACGATGCACCCGCTGAAATGCTTTTAGATTCATTCGAACCGCCCTTCATAGGACGACAAGCCATCGAGCCATCATGACTCCTTATGAACCCCATTCACACCTTCGTGTTTATGAATGGGTCTCAAAGCTTGGTTTTGTGTGTTACCGGCTCCATTCACACTGTAACAACATGTGCGATGTATTCAGGTGAACGGGCAAGTCATACCTCCCAACCGTCCCTGGTTTCGAGGGACTGTCCCTGATTTCAAGGGACTGTCCCTGATATAGAGCAATGTCCCTCCTTCCCTCCCCCCATTTGTCCCTCATTTTGGTCTGATCTATATAGTTGTATATAAAATGCACTTCATACTGTTCAAAAAGTATTTCCCAGCGCTAAACCTTTCATCCAAATTCTAAATTGCTGCATTTGTCAATTTTAAAAGCCAATATAAAGTAATAGTAGTGGTAAAAAAAAATACCCTTGTGGAATTAATTAAAGTGTAGTTCCACCCCAAAAAAAAAAATTATTAATGTGCTTAAAAAAAAACAAAAAAAAAAAACATTTGGATAAAAAATGTTTTTTACTCACCTCTAAATGCCTGTTGCTAGGGGGTCCCTCGTAATCTGCCTCCTTCAGCGCCTGGGCTCCTGACGTCACTTCCCTCGGTGCAGGAAGGGAGATCAGCTCTCCCCCCTCCCTCTAGGCGATCATCTGTGACACGTGACCGGTCCCAGATGATTGCGCGGCAAGTCACGGCGTGCGGCCCGGCTCATGCATTGTGCAGTGGGTGCCCAGCCAGGCGCCAACAGTTAAAATGCTGGCCCACAGTTAAAATGCCGGCGCCGTCAAGGGGGAGACGAGCGAGGCTTCGATCCCCCGCATCGCTGGACCCTGGGACAGGTAAGTGTCCGATTATTAAAAGTCAGCAGCTGCAGTATTTGTAGCTGCTGACTTTTAATTTTTTTTTTTTTTAGTGGAAAAACCGCTTTAACCTTTTTTTTTTGGTTAATTCTCCTTTAAGGGGGTGTGACAGGGGGGCGTGTCCTATGCCTACATACGTTTGCTAGTAGGTGTCCCTCATGTCCATCTCTAAATGTTGGGAGGTATATACAAGTAATGATGTGCATGGCATGCTGCATGGCGTTTTAATATGCGCTTTTCTCTTCACTCCTTGAAACATGCAAAGGGTGGGCAGCATGGCAGAGGAGCCGAACCTGTGCTGACCCGCTGTTATCCCTGTGTATTGATGCACACTATGCTGCAAAAAAGTAATGCGTTGCTCTTAAAAAAAAGGAACTGCATTATACTCTATTTCTCTATCTTCTCTATTTATTTTCTTTTGCCAAGCCACGGCTAACATTCACATTCCTTATTTGTACAGGTCTTTGCATTGGCGTATGTTTGAAAGAAATGTGCCAACGACTCTGATGTGCATGGACTCTTACATGCATACCGGTGCCTTATAACACATCGGGGGTGTTTTGGCGTGTGTTATAAGTATGCATTTTTTGCATGTGTCATAAGCAGGACTGGGACAAGGGGTGGGCAGGAGGGACAGCTGCTCTGGGCACTGCAGTATCATGTGAGGTGGGGGCGCCACAGGCAGATTGGGGGGGGAGAGGATTTGGGCTGGAAGGAAGAATTGGGGAGGGGGGGCAGAGGGTAAGTATTGTTCAAGGAGGGGAAATTTGGGGGGGGGGGGTGCTAAGAGTGGTGATCTAGAGAGATTTGTGTTGGGAGGGAGGGATTTGAAGTGAGGGGGGGGGAATGTGTACTAGGAGGGGAAACTTTTAGGGGTAGACAATTTGTGCTAGGAGGGGCAAATTTTTTGTTTTGGAGGGGTGGGGGGGGGGGCTTATGCTGGGAGGGGTGAATTTTTTATTTTGATGATGAAAGTTGGGATTTCAGCAGGGGGGCGGATTTGTACTGGGAGGAGGGGGAAGTTATGCTTAGGGGGTAAGCGTGCAGATTAGTGCTCAGTGTTTTTGTGGGGGGGAAATAGCCAACTCGTTAGAAACTCCAACTACTTAAAGGGGTTGTAAACCTTCAAGGTTTCTCACCTCAATGCATTCTATGCATTGAGGTGAAAAACCTCCTGTAATGCTGCGCCCCCCCCGAGCCCCCGTTTTACTTACCTGTATACCCTCTATCACGTCCCGGGGACGAGCACACCAGCAAAAGCGGTGTCTTGGGTCCTGATTGGATGGATTGATAGCAGCGCCAACAAAATGTCTGCTTCCGTCAAAAACAGCTAAACCTTCCTGTACTGGACTGTATTCGGTTACCGGTGTGTCCAAACAGCAATTCGGCAAAATCTCCAATTATTGATGGTTTAAAGAAACCAGAAGTGACGTGGTTGGAGTTTGAGACGAGTTGGTTAATTTGACAGAACACCGGCACTGGTCATAAGTACTTCCTATGCAACAACATGCTTTAAAATAGTGGTCTTCAACCCAAGGCCAGGCCACCACCTCCCTTCGGCAAGGCCTTCAGCCAGTTGCAAATCCCTTGATCTCCAAAGTGTCTCCTTGCTCCCACATTTTCCCCAAACTCTTATTGTTCCTCAGGAAGCTCTCAGCCTCCATAGTGCCACATCCCGATGCAGAGCCTCCAGCCCTCCACAGTGCCCCCAACCTCCAACAATGCCTCCCAGCCCCCTTCAGAAGTCTCATGTCCTAAAAGACCACCAGGTTTGCTGCAGAATTCCCCAACAATGACATCCAGCCTCCCAACATTTCAGTACACATCTTGCATTCCAATCCTTTTATTTTGTGAGTTTTATTTTGTGACTTTATTTTGTACTCTTGGGGCATGGAAGATTTTGGAAGAATTTACCGGGCCCTGGTTTCAAAAAGGTTGAGAACTCCTGCTTTAAGGTGGATCTTCACCCTCCATAACATGTCACCTCTCATCTACTGCCTCCTCCCCTCCGCTGCACAGATTGGGCATTCTTTTTTTATTTATTTAGGTATTTTTTTTGTTTGTGTTTTAAACTCTGGCCCGCCCCCTGTGCACGTCATTTGTGAATATTGTGCACTTTTCCCGCTTTCCCTCTTGGGATATGTACGTCACGTATCCCAAGAAGCATATTTCTTCATTGGGAAAGGAGGAGGGGGGTGGGTCCAGGCAGCAGGTCATTGGGAAGCTCCTGGCTTAACTTGGAAGAGCCGGCAGCTTACCGATGACGTCATAGAAGACAATGGTGGCGTAGGACTCGGGGGGGGGGGGGGCAGATCTTATCAGGACAACACTGGATCCACTGGGCAGGTGAGTGCTTTAAAGCGGACCTTCAGTCATTTTTTTCACCTTTCCATCTATAAATCTTCTGCCCTTGTTGTTGTTTTAACTTTGGATAGTAAAACATTTTTTTTCTGCCACTAAATACCTTATACAGCCCACTTTATGTTTGTTGTCTGGTCATTAGCCTAGGCTTATGACATCATGCACAGCTTTCTCTCTCACTCTGGTGAGAGTTTGCCAGGAAGAGGGGGGGTGAGTCATAAGAGGGCAAATGAGAGCTTCTGAGCGGAAGGTGTGCCTCTGTGTGTCTGTGTAAATCCAGTAAGTGAACAGTCAGCAGGTTCAGCTGCCCACAGTTAAAATGGTTGCAGCCAGACTGTCAGGGCTGGGCTCAGCCCTTCCTTCTCTGAGCTGGCCGCTCAGCTGTCGGCTAATTGCCAGCTCCTATCTCTCCACAGTTACTCAGCTGTTGATGATATCCTGCTCGTCAGTCCTGCCTACTTAAGCTGTCCAGTCCAGAGGATCTCTGCCTTCGCCTTGGTCAACATCACAGAAACTCCTGCTATCCTGTTCAAGACTTGCTTTGCTGACATCCCTTCTGGCTCCAGATCCTGCTTGCTGTTCCACTACATTGATCCCTGACTTCTGGCTTGGCTGACTATCCATTCCCGGTTACTGAACTTTGGCTATGTTTTGACTATGTTTGTTCTTTTTACTTTTATTAATAAACAAGTGTGATTTAACTGTACTTCTGTCTCTGCCTGATTTCGTGGTTTCTGACACAGACTCAGCGGAGGGAGATTTCTGCAGTATATTTGGCAAGTAGGGAATCACAGTATATACAAAATAATATACAAAGTAGTTGGAGGGAAGTTTCAGACTGTAGTTCCTTTTTGAATATGCAGGACCTGGTGTTTAAAAAAGGGGGAGCATGAAGACCCGCTTTAAGGTTCTGCTCACACTAATGCAGGTATGATGGAGCCCATGTGCGGGGTGGGGCGCGAGTGAGTTTAGGGAAGTTCATTGGGGGGGAATTTTGCTGAATTATGACGCCAGAAACTCTAGCAAAACCAAGATGATCTGGTGATGTAGGTCTATAAGTGGGTAAGCAGGGTTCCGCTGCCATTACACGTGATGTGTTCAGAGCGCTCATTATAAGTTAGTGCATCACTTTTTTAGACTGAGTATATAAAAAAGGATTCATATACAAAGTATTCTCCTGATGAAGCAACAGGTTCTCTTTAGGCTTTTCCAGAGGAAGTTGGGTGCATCCAAGGAAACAATAAATATACCGAGAACAAAAGGCCAGCAGGAGCCAGTCACACATAATAACGGTAATTAAAACGCCCTCACATTAGGCAGAGGTTTTCTAATGCCGGATTATTTTTCCGCACAGTGTCTGACGGTAAAAAATGTACAATCCAGCCCCTTCCAATCTGCCTGACAGCTCCTCTGCTTCACCCCAAATTAACACCACTATATATAACGTATGTCAAAGTAAAATAAAGTATATATATATACATATACACTATATTGTCAAAAGTATTGGGACCCCTGCCTTTTCACGCACATGAACTTTAATGGCATCCCAGTCTTAGTCCTTAAGGTTCTGAGAAGGCTGTCCATAAGGTTTAGGAGTGTGTCTATGGGAATGTTTGACCAGAAGCGCGATTGTGAGGACATGCACTGATGTTGGATGAGAAGGCCCGGCTTGCAGTCTCCGATCTAATTTATCCCGGGTTGTTCTATCAGGTTGAGGTCAGGACGGGTTGTGTAGGCCAGTCAAGTTCCTCCAAGCCAAACTCGCTCATCCATGTCTATATGGACCTTGCTTTGTGCACTGGTCCAAATCATTTGGTGGAGGGGGGATTATGGTGTGGGGTCGTTCTTCAGGGGTTGGGCTTGGCCCCTTAGTTCCAGATAATGGAAATCTTTTTTTTTTTTTTATTTTGTTTATTGAGATTTCATATAGAACATACAATATTCGGGTTGTGTCAATGTGACACTAGCCCAATCCTCAGCCACGCAGGGACCAAAAGTACAACAGTTTCAACTCTAACTAACATAGTCCACCTATCTATCATGTGCATTCCAAACATCCCTTCCTCCCTCCCCGCACCACCCCCCACCCTCGCACCCCCCCCCCCCCCTTTGTCACAGCTCTGTTTGGGCAAATATGTTTGTTCTTTATTATATCCAGTGTTTGATAGGGAGCCAATGCCAAATCTCTCTACTGTTAGATGGGATAGTCCATTGCATTAATCGCTACTCTAAGTACCAGGACAGTTGTCATATGAATATTTATACTTAGTCCCTGCCCTTTCAGGGGACATTAGACTCACCTAGGTATATCTTGGTGCTGATTAAACTCCACCCATTAACCTACAGTATTCTTATGCCCCGTACACACGGTCAGACTTTCCTAGGATTTTTTCCGACGGATGTTGGCTCAAACTTGTCTTGCATACACACGGTCACACAAAGTTGTCGGAAAATCCGATCGTTCTAAACACGGTGACGTAAAACACGTACGTCGGGACTATAAACGGGGCAGTAGCCAATAGCTTTCATCTCTTTATTTATTCTGAGCATGCGTGGCACTTTGTGCGTCGGATTTGTGTACACACGATCGGAATTTCCGACAACGGATTTTGTTGTCGGAAAATTTTATATCCTGCTCTCAAACTTTGTGTGTCGGAAAATCCAATGGAAAATGTCCGATGGAGCCCACGCACGGTCGGAATTTCCGACAACACGCTCCGATCGGACATTTTCCATCGGAAAATCTGACCGTGTGTACGGGGCATTAGAGTTGTACCACGCCTGCCATACTTTATCAAACTTCTTCCCGCATCCCCTGGCCCTGTATGTGGCTTTGTAGTAAGGCATCATGGAATTTACCAGGCCCTTCCAGAAGATTATGTCTTGAGCTTTCGGCTTTTTCCAGTTTAGTAGTATGGCCTTCCTCCCATAGAACCATAGAATGGTAAGCAGAGTTCTCAGGGCTCTAAATGGTACTACCTCATCTACCAGGTTCAATAGACAAACCCTCACAGTCAATGGTATGGGTATTACCAGGAGATCCGAGATACAAGAGGTGACTTCAGACCAAAATTGTTGTATTTGGGGGCACTGCCAGAAAATATGCTCAGCGTTAGCGGGTGAAAAGGAACATCTCCAGCACTCAGGCCGAGAACGTGTGGAAAAAAATCTTAGCTAGCCTAGCTGGGGTTTGGTAACTCCTATGGAGAAATTTAAACTGGATCAATCTATCTCTAACCGACACTAAGCGTTTAAAGGGCTGGGTCCATAAGTCATCCCAATCCTCCCCCTGTATGTCAGGAACCTCTGCTTCCCATCTTCCCATACACCTAGATACGGCCTGCGGTATTTTTTTTTTGAAAAATTCCTTGTAGGTCACTGAAAGGGGTTTGGCCAGTTATTCCACCAACAGCAAGGTTTCAAGTTCTGAGGGCCTCCACCTTCACCTCCCAAAACTGTACCTGAAAGGCATGCTGGAGTTGGAAGAAGCGAAATAGGTAAGAATTAGCTAGGTCGTGTCTCGCTTTCAGTTGGGAAAAGATCAATAGCTCCCCAAAACAGGTTATGTCCTTCAATGTTTTTATCCTCTTGATTGCTCAGATCATGGGATCTGGCAGATTATAAAAATGTGACAATGTAGGGTTCATCCACATTAGGACGGACGGGGAAATTCCCTGATAACCGGGACAGGCCAACTTCACCGCAGCTTCCCACACTCTTATAGTGGCCTTCATTGTTAACGTCACTGGTAACCGTCACCGGTACCCCTAAACAGAGCTGAACGCAAACTTTCATATGGCCCCAGATGGGCCGCCTCCAACACAGTGGCCGCGCCTCCATCGTCCGCCAATAACATCTACGGCCAAATACCATTTGGCCAGCCAAATACTATTTTTGCCAGTATAATGCCAATCCACCCTGATCCCCAGGTTCGTGCAACACTTTGATACCTATTCTGGGGGGTTTGGGTGCCCAAAGGAAGGAACTGACAATACCATCAATCTTCTTAAAATATGTTTTTGGTATCCATACAGGTGCGTGCCGTAGGAAGTATAGAATTACTGGGAGAATCTTCATTTTGAGGCTGATCCGACCTATCAAGGACAACGGCAGTTTAATCCAAGCCTGAACCTTTTGTTTAAGTAAAGTCAATAAAGGGAGTAGATTAAGGGACATGTAGTCATGTACATTTGCTGTGATCTTTACCCCTAGATACTGGAGGGATGTAACCCATTGTAGTGGCAGATTTGGGTTGGCTTTCTCCCTGGCTCCTGCGTCAAGGGGAAGAATTGATCACTTACTCCAATTGACTTTCAATTGGAAGGGCTGGAGAACGGTACAATAATGAGTGTCTGCAGCCAACAGTGAAGCATGGTGGAGGGTGCTTGCAAGTTTGGGGCTGCATTACTGAAAATGGAGTTGGAGATTTGGTCAGAATCAATGGTGTCCTCAATGCTGAGAAATACAGGCAGATACTTCTCCATCATGCCATACCATCAGGGAGGCGTGTGATTGGCCCCAAGCGTATTCTGCAGCAGGACAACCACCCCAAATAAACATATAGCCAATCTCATTAAGAACTATCTTCATTGTAAAGAAGAACAAGGCGTCCTGGAAGTGATGGTTTGGCCCCCACAGAGCCCAGATCTCACCATCATGGAGTCTGTCTGGGATGACATGAAGAGACAGAAGGATTTGAGACAGACTACATCCACAGAAGATCTGAGCTTAGTTCTCCAAGATGTTTGGAACAACCTACAGCATCTCACAAAAGTGAGTACACCCCTTACATTTTTGTAAATATTTTATTCTATCTTTTCATGTGACAACACTGAAGAAATGACACTTTGCTATAATGTAAAGTAGTGAGTGTACAGCTTGTATAACAGTGTAAATTTGCTGTCCCCTCAAAACAACTCCACACATAGACATTAATGTCTAAACCGCTGGCAACAAAAGTGAGTACACCCCTAAGTGAAAATGTCCAAATTGGGCCCAAAGTGTCAATATTTTGTGTGGCCACCATTATTTTGCAGCACTGCCTTAACCCTCTTGGGCATGGAGTTCACCAGAGCTTCACAGGTTGCCACTGGAGTCCTCTTCCACTCCTCCATGACGACATCATGGAGCTGGTGGATGTTGGAGACCTTGCGCTCCTCCACCTTCCATTTGAGGATGTCCCACAGATGCTCAATAGGGTTTAGGTCTGGAGACATGCTTGGCCAGTCCATCACCTTTACCCTCAGCTTCTATAGCAAGGCAGTGGTCGTCTTGGAGGTGTGTTTGGCGTTATTGCCCTGCGGACCAGTCTCCGAAGGGAGGGGATCATGCTCTGCTTCAGTATTTCACAGTACATGTTGGCATTCATGGTTCCCTCAATGAACTGTAGCTCCCCAGTGCCGGCAGCACTCATGCAGCCCCAGACCATGACACTCCCACCACCATGCTTGTCTGTAGGCAAGACACACTTGTCTTTGTACTCCCCACCTGGTTGACACCATCTCAACCAAATAGGTTTATCTTTGTCTCATCAGACCACAGGATGTGGTTCCAGTAATACATGTGCTTGTCTTCAGCAAACTGTTTGCAGGCTTTCTTGTGCATCATCTTTAGAAGAGGCTTCCATCTGGGACTACAGCCATGCAGACCAATTTGATGCAGTGTGTGGCGTATGGTCTGAGCACTGACAGGCTGACCCCCCCCACTCCTTCAACCTCTGCAGCAATGCTGGCAGCACTCATACGTCTATTTCCCAAAGACAACCTCTGGATATGACGCTGAGCACGTGCACTCAACCTCTTTGGTTGACCATGGCAAGGCCTGTTCTGAGTGGAACCTGTCCTGTTAAACCGCTGTATGGTCTTGGCCACCGTGCTGCAGCTCAGTTTCAGGGTCTTGTCAATCTTCTTATAGCCTAGGCCATCTTTATGTAGAGCAACAATTCTTTTTCTCAGATCCTCAGAGAGTTCTTTGCCATGAGGTGCCATGTTGAACTTCCAGTGACCAGTATGAGAGAGTGAGAGCGATAACACCAAATTTAACACACCTGCTCCCCATTCACACCTGAGACCTTGTAACACTAACGAGTCACATGACACCGGGGAGGGAAAATGGCTAATTGGGTCCAATTTGGACATTTTCACTTAGGGGTGTACTCACTTTTGTTGCCAGCGGTTTAGACATTAATGGCTGTGTGTTGAGTTATTTTGAGGGGACAGCAAATTTACACTGTTATATATATATATATATATATATATATATATATATATATATATATATATATACAAGCTGTACACTCACTACTTTACATTGTAGCAAAGTGTCATTTCTTCAGTGTTGTCACATGAAAAGAATAAAATATTTACAAAAATGTGAGAGGTGTACTCATTTTTGTGAGATACTGTATATATATACAGTATATATATATCTCATTATATTACTGTCATCCTTTGCCTTCATGTTCAGAATGCGACAATAAAATTTCTTGCATTTTCATTCTTGTAGCACGCTGTGCTTTGCTGTCTCTAAGTACCACCATTATGTTGGAATCGATGAGCATATGCTATGAGGCTGTAATTGTTCCTCTAACAGGTGATAATTTGACACAATAGATATTATATAAACATGCTGGTTTCATCGATATTTCTTTAACCTCTCCATTTCCGGGGCAGCAGCTGTTGTTAAGCCATCCGGGTGGAACAGAAATCTTTTGTCTCCTGCGAGATATTTTCTATTTAAATCAAAGCTTCTTTGTGCCTTTTTCCTCCTCTCTAATCAAAGAGATGCCAAGTGACAGGACAGGAATCATTGGCTATTGATTTCCATCCACTGTCTCTGAATTCTGATGTGATGCATCCAGATTGTCTCTCCATTCATCTCTAGATGTAATTGGGCTTTACTTCCCTTATTGCAGGTATTATGTTTGTATTGTCATTATTTGAGATATTTTTTTTTTTCTTTAACTGTAGTCTTTAGTGTAAATAATGATCGGGCCTCTAGGAAAGAGCTAACCAAAGTTTTTCCTTTCAACTGAGACAAAAAATTGCATCAGATACAATAAATTATATGTCAGAGCTGGCATTTGTCTAAAACGGAACTCCTCCATTTCACACAAGCATTAGAGAAGAACTATTAAAGTGGTTGTAAAACCTAAAGCAAGACATACATTATGCTATTTTCTTTCCTTTAACCACGTGTTGAAGGAAAGACAATTGCTCAATTCCCCCATCAACACAGTCAGAAATCCCTGCTGCTGCGCTATTGTATTCTGACAGCGGCAGGTTTTCCTACGTTCAGAATACAATGATCACTGCTGGCAATGATCACACAAGAAAAAGCTGACAGGCTGGTTGTGCAGGAAGCTGGTCGCTAGATCGACTTCAGTACAACCAGCCTGCCCATAGATAGATTAAAATTCATCTGGTTCTAAAGCTATTCAAAATAGACAGATGAAAGGTTATTTCTGTGCCTATAGCAGGCAGGGGGCAGGGAATCTGATGTCACAAACTGCACAGCACAGAGCACATAGCCGAGTGTAATCTGAGACCTGAGTGGAGGAAATGGACCTCCCCCTATACATTCTCATAGGGAAACATGCACGCCTGAGGCTGTAAGTCAGCTTCTGTGTGCTGGAGGAGTGGGGCAGGCTCCTGGGATTGCTGGGTGTCAGCATTTATGCCCTGTACGCACGATAGGATTTTCCGATGGAAAATGTGTGAAAGGACCTTGTTGTCGGAAAATTTTATAGCAAGCTCTCAAACTTTGTGTGTCGGAAATTCCTATGGAAAATGTGTGATGGAGCCCACACACGATCGGAATTTCCGACACACAAAGTTTGAGAGCAGGCTATAAAATTTTCCGACAACAAAATCCGTTGTCGAAAATTCCGATCGTGTGTACACAAATCCGACGCCCAAAGTGGCACGCATGCTCAGAATAAATAAAGAGATGAAAGCTATTGGCTACTGACCCGTTTATAGTCCCGACGTTTGTGTTTTACGTCACCGCGTTCAGAACGATTGGATTTTCCAACAACTTTGTGTGACCGTGTGTATGCAAGACAAGTTTGAGCCAACATCCGTCGGAAAAAATCCTAGGATTTTGTTGTCGGAATGTCCGATCAATGTCCGATCGTGTGTACGGGGCATTAGAGTCAGAAGTGAACTCACGCAGGTAGCAGAGGAAGGCGAGAGAGACGACAGAAATCACACTCTGTGATTTGGATTGATGCAACTACACACTATAGAAGGACGTGCTTTGTTCATTTTTTTTATTTCAGAGGTTTGCAACCACTTTAATTCCTTTTGTGATCAGAGGTCATTGATGGCTAAATGCACACACCAAATTTAGCAGAATCAGCATTCATTGGTTAACCCAAAAACTGTAATTTTTTAACTCTTTTTTAATGTTTTTTATTTAATTTTTTAAGCCATGATTTAATTGCTATATTTTTATTTTGTTTTGTTTTTTTATTATAAGCTGACAAATATTTATTTTTATATATATATATATATATATATATTTATTTATTTCAGGTACTTATATAGCGCCGTCAATTTACGCAGCGCTTTACATATACATTGTACATTCACATCAGTCCATACCATCAAGGAGCTATATATATATATATATATATATATATATATATATATATATATATATATATATATATATACATATACATATATATATATATATTTATATATACAGTGGAACCTCGGATTACCAGCATAATCCGTTCCAGGAGTATGCTCGTAATCCAAAGTACTCCCATATCAAAGTGAGTTTTCCCATTGATGTCAATGGAAACTAAAATAATTTGTTCCGCATTGACTTCAATGGGATGCAATACTACATGCGGCCAGAGGCGGGGGGTCGCCGGAGAGCCTCGGAAACGTCCGAAAAGGCCCCGAGCACACTTCGGCTGACCTCGGCAAACCTCGGAAAGGCTTCCTACCCGAGATTTGCCGAGGTCAGCCGTGCTGTACTCGTGCCTTTCCGTGCATTCCCGAACGCGACGTTCGGCTCTGCTTGGCTCCGGCGCCCCCCCACCTCAGGCCAAAATCGGTCCTGCACTCCGCTTCGGCCTGAATCGTGCTCATTTTGCGAGACAACACTCGCAAACCGAGTTGCGATTTTTAAAAATACAGTGCTCATATGGCGAAATGCTCGTTAACCGCGTTACGCGCAATCCGAGGTTCCACTGCATATATATATATATGTTTACAAACGTTTTTTTATTGAGGCAGATAATTATACAGTCATTTGACAGTACTTAATATATAATATATGTTATAGGTACAAATATAGGGGATCAAAATTAAAACAGAAAAAAAAAAAAAAAGAAAAAAAATTCGAAGCATACACGAAATCATCAAAGAAAAAAGAAAAAACCCAAATTACTGATCATTAATATCAGATACAGCATATCTTGTTAGGCATAGGGGAAAGGGGAAAGGTCTAACCTGAGCATCTCAATTGTGCGAGGTCTGGTAACCCATATTGGTGATTAATCCTGTGGTAGTAAAATATTCCTATGAGTTTTCTGTATATATATATATATATATATATATATATATATATATATATATTGCTTTACATTTTTTTTCTATTTAATCAATCTATTACTATTTTTAATCCTGCAATTGTATTGTGACAGTTGCATTATTAAACAGATGGTACTGCAAATGAACTCCTCAGCCTGAAGGTGGCAGTGTTCATCTGCCGGTGTCTTGCCGAATAAGTTCCTTCGGCGGATAGGTTCCCCCCCTGTACTGCGCAGGCGGCAGGCGCAGCGCCTGCGCAGTACCTACTACTGTCGGCCGCCGGAGATAGCCGAAGCTCAAATGCTTCAATCAGCTGTACACGGCGCCTGCGCTCTGGGTCCAGGTTCCTTCCCCACTATCCAAGTGGACCTAGAGGGGGAATCTAAAAGTGCCGAGTGCAGCGAGGCCGTGCCCGAAGCGTGGCGAGCGAAGCGAGCCCGCGAGGGGCCCTCTTACAGGCGCCGTGTACAGCTGATTTTCAGCTGTTCCGCTTCGGCTATTTCCGCCGGCTTCTACTGCGCATGCGCAGTAGAGGGGGGAACTAATCAGCCGAGCGGAACTTTCTCGGCAGAACACCGGCTAAAGGTGCTCATTTTTTTTGTCAAAGCACACCCAGCTAAGCGCACCCTCCTGCTCACCCACCTGTATGCCTGAGCTAAGGGCAGATAGATTCCAGGAAGTAAATGCCTACATGAATCCTCTGCCTAGACCCAAGATGGCCATGGCTAGAAATGCTAGTGGGGATATTTTTCAAAGTGATTTCTCAGCAAAATAAAACACAGAGACACGGATGGATGGGGGAGTTTTCTTTGAATAATAAAAGTGAAATAAATAGCGTTTTTTTTTGGTTTGTGGTACTCGGATGCATTAAAGATCCGCTTTAAACAAAGGTACGTGCATAAAGTCAATTCTCTCGTCAGAGAAAAGGGGGGGTTATTCTCCTTAATGATGACAACTGAGACAAAGCAGAGCATTTTGTATACCCTGGGGCCAATATTCTGCATCCTGATTTTTTGCTGTACAGCACAGATACAGCCCAAGAATAGAGCCAATTAGTTAACTAGCATACGCTGGTTTCAGGATTGTTGGCTCTCGTCAGTGCAAGGCATTAAAACCATAGCATGCATCCGTGGAGGAGAAGAGAATAATCAGCAATAATGCAAAGCAGCCATTAGGACTAGACGGATCTATACTGTACATCAGGCATAAAACGGAGACAAAAGAGCAAAGAAGGAGCTGCAGTTTGAAGTTAAAGTGGAACTTCCACTTTTTTGAGAAAAAAAACCCTCCCCCTATGGGTGATCTATGTACATTGCAGGGATTTGAACAAACTTTGTTGCAGATTCCTACCTTTTTGTTATTCTGAAGAATTTGCTGTTTGTTTCTCCGTGTCCATGTGGTACGTGAATGTGAATGGGAGTAACTATATAATTACCAATAAGCTGCTGCACTTGCAGGGCTCTAATGATGAAAGTGGCAGGGGCCTGCATCCCTTTAGACGTGATTTCCCATTGGGCGTATCTCGCCCAAAAAAAAAATGACATTTTCGTTGCAGGGGATGCCCAAAATCAGACTTGTATCTTATGCAGCGTACACACGTTCAGACTTTAGGACCGGACTTGTCCGACGGACAATCCGATCGTGTGTGGGCTTCACCGAACCTTCAGCGGACCTTTCCAGTCGCAAATCTGATGGGCTTTAGATTTGGAACATGCTTCAAATCTTTACATCGTAAATCCGCTCGTCTGTGTGCTAGTCCGACGGACAAAAACCCACGCTAGGGCAGCTATTGGCTACTGGCTATCAACTTCCTTATTTTAGTCCGGTGTACGTCATCACATACGAATCCGTCGGACTTTGGTGTGATCGTGTGTAGGCAAGTCAGTTAGTTAAAAAGTCCGTCGGAAGTCCGTCAAAAGTCTGCTGGAAAGTCTGTCGGACCAGTCCGGTCGAAAAGTCCGACCGTGTGTACACGGCATTAGTGCAGACTTCTGGAAAAGTCAGTGAACCAATCACACAAGCAGGAAATGACATTTCGGGGGGGGGGGGAGCGTTCTGTATACATTCTGTGTACTGGACACCTCCAGTTGGCCATACAGTGGAACCTCGATTTGCGAGTAACGCGGTTAACGAGCGTTTCGCAAACCGAGCACTGTATTTCTAAAAAACGTAACTAGGTTTGGGAGTGTTGTCTCACAAAACGAGCAGGATTCAGGCCAAAAGCGGTGTGCAGTACCGCTTTTGGCCTGAGGTTGGGGATGCGCCGGAGCCGAACAGCGCCAATCGTTGGCGCGTTCGAAAATGCACGGAAAGGTCCGAGGACAGTTCGGCTGACCTCGGCAAACCTCGGAAAAGGCTCGTGAACTGAGTCTTTCCGAGGTTTGCCGAGGTCAGCTGAAGTGTGCTCGGGCCTTTTTTGGCCATTTCCGAGGCTCTCTGCGCCCCCCCCCCGCCTCTGGCCGCATGCGGTATTGCATCCCATTGAAGTCAATGCAGAACTAATTATTTTCGTTTCCATTGACTTCAATGGGAAAACTCGCTTTGATATGCGAGTACTTTGGATTACAAGCATACACCTGGAACGGATAATGCTCGTAATCTGAGGTTCCACTGTATTGCATTTTATAAAAATTTATAGTGCTGCAGATTGAAAAGGAAAGGGGATTTTTAATAACAATTAATTACAATATGACTTGTGTCATTTTTGTTTTTTCTCACAAAAGTGGAGTTACCCTTTAAAGTTAACTTTCTGGAAAATCAAATCCCATACATACCCTTCCAGTATGCGCAGGGCACCCTCGGGTGCCTAAAGTGGATCCAACTGTTACTCCCCTGCCACTCAAGGCTCCACTGTGGCCCCTAGAAAAGACACTAGCATTTGTGGATAATACCTAATACTGTGCACAATCGCACGTTGAATGGTTGGCCCTTGGCCTCTATTGTTACAGCACTAGGGCCCGGACATTGGTTCTTCGGGGGCCCAAGGCTGCATTGTAGGGAGGCAGATGATATTTCACCTGTGGCTCCATATTTAGAAGCACGGAGATTTTTATGGAGCATTACAAAACTAAGTCTAGACATCAGAGAATTTCTAGGACAGGGTGGGGTTGGGGTCCGAACTGAATGACGGTGTGAAAACGATCCATAAGCTCATCACTTTTCTTTTTCCTCCTATCAGCATGTGTTAGCACATGAGCACTGCAGTACAGCTGAATGGTGCTGCTTCTCTCTCTCTCAAGTCTGAGCTTTGCTGTACAGGCACTGGACCCCATTCACACTCGCGCGACTTGCCGTGCAACTTTGAATACCAAAGTTGCATGACAAGTCGTACCCCATGTTTTCCAATGCTAAAAATTCATATATGCGTGACTTAAAGTCGCAGCGACTTCGAAGTAGTTCACGCACTTCTTTGATCCAACTTTCATGCAACTCGAGGGCCAAAGATTTCAATGTTAACCCTCAAAAGTTGCATAGAAGTTGTACCTAAATGTTTTACATGCAACGGTGGTGCGATAGTGGGTCCAACTTTGCAGAGGGACAACAAGCCACATCCAAGTCGCACCCATCCAAAGTTGCATCAAAGTTGCACTCCAAAAGTTGCACGACTTTGGTGTTCTACAAGTGTGAATGGAGCCTAAAAGAGGCTGATACCAGGTCGAATTCAGGCCCCTAAACTGTGTGCATTTAAGAATAATTACAATTAAAGTTTTAATCATGGAAAGTAGGTTTACCCAAGCCCTACGGATATATCCAAAATCTGGGAGATGGAGACCGGTGCTCTGGCTGGGGCGTTCAACTCCCACAATAGAAGATCAAGTAAAGCCTGAAGCTCGGAGTGCTCTTTCAGAGTAAATCCTGATAGGCTACATATATAAAGAAACACTGCTGTAGATGCTATTGCATTTCGGCTATCCAGCCTTCCTCCTAGCATCATATGCTAGGAGGAAGGCTGGATAGCCGAAACGCGTTAGCATCTACAGTATTGTGTCTTTATATATGTAGCCAATAAAGGATTTACTTTGAAAGAGCCACTCCGAGCTGCTGGCTTTACTTGATAAAAATGAATTCATAATGATTACAGAGTTTCGTTAATTTGTGCCTTTTTATATTTGCATGTAGTTCATATTTAAAGGAGTTGTAAAGGCACAAGTTTTTTTTTTGTTTTTTTGTTTTTTTTTTCTAACTGCATTCTATGTCCACGAATGTCTAAGCTGTCTGGGACACGCCTCCTGATTGGCCGAGACACAGCAGCGGCGCCATTGGCTTCTGCGGCTGTCAATCAAAGTTAGTCAGCCAATTGAGGGGAGAGAGAGGGGGCGGGGCTCAGTGTCTGAATGGATACACAGAGCTCTGACTCTCGGGTGCCCACCACAGAGAGCTGCTGGCTGAGGGGCCACTCGATAGTAGGGAGAAGCCAGGAGCAGCAAAGAGGGACCAGAGAAGGGGAGGATCTGGGCTGCTCTGTGCAAAAGCATTACACAGAACAGGTAAGTATAACATAGTTACATAGTAGGTGAGGTTGAAAAAAGAAACAAGTCCATCAAGTCCAACCTATGTGTGTGATTATATGTCAGTATTACATTGTATATCCCTGTATGTTGTGGTTGTTCAGGTGCTTATCTAATAGTTTCTTGAAACGATCGATGCTCCGTGGTGAGACCACCGCCTGTGGAAGGGAATTCCACATCCTTGCCGCTCGTACAGTAAAGAACCCTCTATGTAGTTTAAGGTTAAACCTCTTTTCTTTGGGTTTTTTTTTTCGTTTTTTTTTTTTTAAACTAACCTTTACAATCACTTTAATGCCGCGTACACACGGTCGGACTTTTCGACCGGACTTGTCCGACGGACGCCGACGGACCAAATCCGGCGGACAATCCGATCGTGTGTGGGCTTCACCGGACCTTCAGCGGACTTTTCCAGACGCAAATCGGACAGACTTTAGATTTGGAACTTGCTTCAAATCTTTACGTCGTAACTCCGCCGGACCCAGAAATCCGCTCGTCTGTGTGCTAGTCCGACGGACAAAAACCGACGCTAGGGCAGCTATTGGCTACTGGCTATGAACTTACTTATTTTAGTCCGGTGTACGTCATCACGTACGAAGCCGTCGGACTTTGGTGTGATCGTGTGTAGGCAAGTCCGTTCGTTTGAAAGTCCGCCAAAAGTCCGTCGAAAGTCTGTCGAAAGTCTGTCGGACGGGCTGTCGGACTTTTGTAGCTGAAAAGTCCGACCGTGTGTACGCGGCATAAGTCTAAAAGATGGACTGACTGTTCTTGCAAAAAAAAAAAAAAAGGAGCCATCTTTTTGTTACATAATTTGATTGCTTCATAGGTGGATTATAACGGGGGGTGGGGGGGGGGGGGGGGTGGGGGGGGTCCAGTTCTTCCACCACGGCCCCCTCACATTCACAAGGCAGGAATTGATCCTAGTTAGTTATCACAACTCCAGCAGCTGTAGCCAGGCTCAGTGGTGCCTGGGCTTATTGTATCTGGTGATCAATGAAGACCGCTGGGCAGAGGGAATTAAATGACAGGGCAGTGACTTTTTTTAAACAGAACAACCGGTTAATGAAATGTCCTCCAAGAGGAATCTACAGCAGGTAAGTAATTAAAAATGATTGGAAAAAAGGCCGTTATCCTGAATAGGAAAGGAGGCCAAGGACTAAAGCAGATAACAAGTTTTTATTATAACCTGCAGTGAAGGGAGATAGTTATCAGCCTGAAGTATATTGAGCTTCCAGATAGCAGATGCCATCCCCACAGTCCGCACGTGATTTGCTCTACTGCTAGATATTTAAGAAGATACAAGTGAAAACGACCATAATTGTGCATGGCGCACTGAATCCTTTAAAGCTAGCGACTCTGGTATGGGAAGGTGTGAATGGGGTGCAGGTGTGTTAAATTTGGTGTTATCGCTCTCACTCTCTCACACTGGTCACTGGAAGTTCAACATGGCACCTCATGGCAAAGAACTCTCTGAGGATCTGAAAAAAAGAATTGTTGCTCTACATAAAGATGGCCTGGGTTATAAGAAGATTGCCAAGACCCTGAAACTGAGCTGCAGCACGGTGGCCAAGACCATACAGCGGTTTAACAGGACAGGTTCCACTCAGAACAGGCCTCACCATGGTCCACCAAAGAAGTTGAGTGCACGTGCTCAGCGTCATATCCAGAGGTTGTCTTTGGTAAATAGATGTATGAGTGCTGCCAGCATTGCTGCAGAGGTTGAAGGGGTGGGGGGTCAGCCTGTCAGTGCTCAGACCATACGCCACACACTGCATCAAATTGGTCTGCATGGCTGTCGTCCCAGAAGGAAGCCGCTTCTAAAGATGATGCACAAGAAAGCCCACAAACAGTTTGCTGAAGACAAGCAGACTAAGGACATGGATTACTGGAACCATGTCCTGTGGTCTGATGAGACCAAGATAAAGGTATTTAGTTCAGATGGTGACAAGAGTGTGTGGAGGCAACCAGGTGAGGAGTACAAAGACAAGTGTGTCTTGCCTACAGTCAAGCATGGTGGTGGGAGTGTCATGGTCTGGGGCTGCATGAGTGCTGTCGGCACTGGGGAGCTACAGATCATTGAGGGAACCATGAATGCCAACATGTACTGTGACATACTGAAGAAGAGCATGATCCCCCTCCCTTCAGAGACTGGGCCACAGGGCAGTATTCCAACATGATAACGACCCCAAACACACCTCCAAGACGATCACTGCCTTGCTAAAGAAGCTGAGGGTAAAGGTGATGGACTGGCCAAGCATGTCTCCAGACCTAAACCCTATTGAGCATCTGTGGGGCATCCTCAAACAGAAGGTGGAGGAGCGCAAGGTCTCTAATATCCACCAGCTCCAGCTATAAAGAGCTCGACTTTTTTTTGTTTTTGTTTTTTTATATATACATATACAATACATATATTTTTTTAAAGCTTGTAAGCCACAAGTTGATGACTCGCCAAACTTCCCTGTCCCTTATGATGCCCCTTATGTTGCCAGTATGGGTTAAAATATGGCCATTGCAGGAAAAAGGAGAATATTTTCTGTACTTTGTTTTACATGCACTGCACACTTTCATCGATGAACCTGTCTGGCATCAAAGTGTCCTTGGAAATTGTATTAAAATGTTGTCAGTCAATGCAGTGAGAGTGGTTATTGTACTCCAGCCTTTGCCCTTTCTGCTGCTGCATGAATATTACATCCAAATAGGCTTAAACACAGCCTGTCTGGAATATTTAAGGGAAATTGCCTGGTTGAAGTGTTACTCTTTGTACTCCTATTTCACTCTTTCAACGTTGTCTTTTCTTGAAGTAAACCAGTCCTGGGCCTCCGCCGTTAACCTGCTTCTAAAAAAAATGCTAGTTTCCTGGCTGTCACGTGCGGCCCTCGCTACGTTTTGGGTCACTTACCTGAAAAAAAAAAAAAAATAGGACCAGGACTCTTTACTTGCTACATACTCTTTTTGTGAATCTGATCTGTGGCCCAGAAAGTATTGAAGAGGACCTGTGCTGTGGAGGATGTACCTAGAAAAGGCAAAGGAAAAAAGGACTAGTCCCCAATATTGCCTGAGATCTCCCTTCTGCTGATCTTTCCCCCATTACTGACTTTTTCTGCACTGTGTCTCTGTATAGAGACAGCCATCTTGGTAAAGGAGTGGAGCTTTGTATGTCAGATCTGCCACCTGATGACTGGTTGCAGGGGAGTTGCTAGGTCTACAAAAGATCTGGGGCTAGAGCCCATAGCAGCGTAGTAAAGAAAGTCATACGCTTGGGGATACACATGTATATATAGTAATATACGTGTGTATATCCTCAGAGAGCCTCCTACTTACATCAGGGTCCCTAGAGAGCCCCCCTTACATCAGGGTCCTCAGAGCCCCCTACTTACATCAGGGTCCCCAGAGAGCCCCCCTTATATCAGGGTCCCCAGAGAGCCCCCCCTTACATCATGGTCTCTAGAGCCTCCTCCTTACATCAGAGTCCCCAGAGAGCCTCCCTCTTGCATCAGGTTCCCCAGAGAGCCCCCCTTACATCAGGGTCCCCAGAGAGCCCCCCTTACATCAGGGTCCCCAGAGAGCCTTCTCCTTAAAATCAGGGTCCCCAGAGAGCCTCCCCCTTAAAATCAGGGTCCCCAGAGGGCCTCCCCCTTGCATCAGGGTCCCCAGAGAGCCCCCCCTACTTACATCAGGGTCCCCAGAGAGCCTCCCCTCCCCTTGGGCACCCCTGCAGAGACTCGGGGCTATGGGCCCCAGATTCGGGGCTATAGCCCCAAAAGCCACCTCCTAGCAATGCCACTGACTGGTTAGTTAATGATCCAGAAGCAGCAGGAGAGGTGGAGGAAGCACAGACTGTACCAGGATAGGTTCATCCAGTGACCAGGGAAAGGATGCAAAACCATAGCTCCCAACTGTCCCTGATTTCGAGGGACTGTCCCTGATTTGTCCCTCTTTCCTCCTCATTTGTCCCTCATTTTGGTCGGATCCATATAGTTGTATATAAAATGCACTTTTTATCTTAAAAAAAGTGTTCCCCAGTGCTAAATCTTTCATCTAATTTCTAAATTGCTGCATTTGTACATTTTAAAAGCCAATATAAAGGAATAGTAGTGCTAAAAAAAAAAGCACTTGTGGTTTTAATTAACCTTTTTTTTTTGTTGATTCTCCTTTAAGGGGGTGTGGCAGGGGGCGTGTCCTATGCCTACATATGTTTGTTAGTAGGTGTCCCTCATTCCTACCTCAAAATATTGGGGGATATGGCAAAACTGGGCCCCCTCTTCTGCTGCCAATGAGTGTCCTAGAATGGTTGTACCACCTTGCACCCATTTTTCGCCCCCTGCTCCAGCTGCCCATGGTTGGCATGGAGTGTGCACTGCGCATGCGTAACCAATCGCTTTACTTTAGCTGCCTGCCACTTGAATGTGTGCGCGTATGATTTGGGGGGTGCGCCCCCACCCACTGTTGCACCTTAGGGCGGCTGCCCCTTTCTGCCTACCCCTTGTCCCAGTTCTGAGCACAGATAAACAAAGCGGATGCAGGAGAAGCAGGGAAATCCTTGCGCTGCAGGTCCTCAGGTACAGCTTCCTCTCCAGCAAGCAGAACAGTGAGCAGCACAGAAGTGTTATCACTCACTAATGCCGCGTAGACACGATCGGAATTTCAAGACCGATGAGACTTTTTCGTTGGAAAATGCAACCGTGTGCATGCTCCATCGGACTTTTGCTGGCCGAATTCCAGCCAGCAAAAGATTGAGAGCATGCTCTCAATTTTTCGGTCGGAAAAAGTTTCTATCCGAAAATGTGATCGTCTGTGGCAATTCCAAAGCGCAAAATTCCTATGCATGCTCGGAAACAATTCGACGCATGCTCGGAAGCATTGAACTTCATTTTCTCGGCTCATCGTAGTGTTGTACGTTACATAGTTACATAGTAGGTGAGGTTGAAAAAAGAAACAAGTCCATCAAGTCCAACCTATGTGTGTGATTATATGTCAGTATTACATTGTATATCCCTGTATGTTGTGGTCATTCGGGTGCTTATCTAATAGTTTCTTGAAACTATCGATGCTCCCCCCGCTGAGACCACCGCCTGTGGAAGGGAATTCCCCATCCCCATCCGTCACCGCGTTCTTGGCGGTCATAAGTTCAGCGAACTTTTGCGTGACCGTGTGTATGCAAGGCAAACTTGAGCGGAATCCCGTCGGAAAAGCGTCATGTCTTTTTTCGACGAGAAGTCCGATCGTGTGTACGCGGCATAAGTCTCCAGATCTGGTGAGAATAGCCACCGGAGGCAGCACTGCCTTTAGATGATCTCGTACTGCAGATATACAGCTTTGAGGCTCCAGGCACAGGAAGTACACTGTTACCTTTTGTTTTTATTTGTTGTTAAAAAAAAAAAATTTTTTTAGAGTACTACCATTTTTTGGATGGTCTGTGGGCCTTCCATCTTTCCATGTACAGTATTGCAAGCCAGGAAGTTGTCCCCAGCTTTTGGGGGCTCCTGAAGGATACTAGACTAAAGTTATCAGCATTAAGCCTCGTACACACGATCGGACTTCAAACAAACTTTTCCGTGGATTTCTGTCCAAAGGGCGTTGGCCGCGTACTTGGTATGCATACACACGGCAGGACTTTTTCAGCCAACTTTCACCAAATCACGTGGTTTTTCAGCTCATTACCGCCACCCTTTGGACAACTTCTGTATTGCTGCCTGATCTTTTGCATTGGTTCTGGGCATGCGTGTTTGTACTTTGGACTAAGGTCCGATGGATTTGTGCACACACGATCGGACTAGCCGACGTAGGACTTTTGTTGCAGACAAGTTTGTCTGTTCGCACAGCCAACATTTGTAAACCGAAAAAGTTTGTCCGTACACACGGTCGGATGTTGCCTTAAAACAGGTCATTTGCATGTTTGTTGTCAAAAAGTCCGATCGTGTGTATGGGCCTTTAGTCAGAACCAATTGGCTCCTTCTCTACATTTTCAGGTTGGTTGTGAGGAGTCAGGTTTAGATTTGGATTATACGAATACACAAGATCTTTGGTTCCTTGTCCAGTCTGCAGAATACTTGCGTATGGCAACCCAAGTCTGCACAACCCCTGAATCTTCCTTCAGTGTTGAGACTTGTGATTTGTTGATTTTAATATAATATTAGAATACTTGAGATAATCTAGTAGTTTAGGGACGGTGGGGTTTTCTTTTCCCTAAGGAGGGGTGGCACTTGCTGCAGACACCCTTCTAATACGATTAGCATCTTAGCAGCCATCAGTCAACAGATGACATTGGCCAGCATTGGTGACAAGCAGATGGTGGTCACTGCCTTGGGTCATCCTGTAAACAGATGCAGTGTGAAAAGGCCACAGAGCTGCAATATGTAATGAGCTGTCATATACTCTTCTGGAATGCTAACAACTAAGGAAGCTAAGTCCAAGAATAGACATAAGATAGAAGATTACAGAGTATTGGTTACTGTCAATCATTCGGTAGACTCAATCCCGGGAATAGGGATCCCCTGGCAGTGGCTACACAATTAAAAAACATCAGTTTTGGCTGCTGTGCTCACCCAGTCACCGGCATTGTCCTCCGAAGACTAACCTGGTCACTGATCTGGCACCGCACCTCTTCTGAGCTGAAGGGCGCCCAGCCAACATCCCGGGAGCCCGGGGCATCAAGGCTCCTTTCCCCACCTTACCGGACTCACAAGCGGAATGCTCCAGAGAATGATGCTACACCATTGTATGACACTGCTCCCTGTTGTATTTAGATTCTCTCCACTGCTGGAGGAAGAAGATGGTAAAGAGGGGGGGTACATTGAAGAGAAGGTGAGAGTAAAAAAAGACCCATCATTGGTGTCAGTGCACCAAAAAATAAATCCCATTGTGTTTCAGTGGTAATAAAATGAACATGACGTACAGAATGAGGAGGTGTGAAAAGGGGAATGCATAGCTCCCAACTGTCCCTGATTTCGAGGGACTGTCCCAGATTTGGAGCAATGTCCCTCTGTCCCTCTTTCCTCCTCATTTGTCCCACATTTTGGTCTGATCTATATAGTTGTATATAAAATGCACTTTTTATCTTTCAAAAAGTGTTTCCCAGTGCTAAACCTTTCATCCAATTTCTAAATTGTTGCATTTGTCAATTTTAAAAGCCAATATCAATAAATATTAGTGGTAAAAAAAGCACTTGTGGATTTAATTAACATTTTTTGGTTGTGTCCCCTTTAAGGGGGCGTGGCAGGGGGCTTGTCCTATGCCTACGTACGTTTGCTAGTAGGTGTCCCTCATTCCCATCTCAAAATGTTGGGAGGTATGGGAATGTACAGCATGGCATATGGAATGAGCAGTGCAGAATAGGAAGTATACAGTGGGGTGGATTTACTAAAGGCAAATAGACTGCGCGCTTCGCAAGTACAGTTGCTCCAGAACTTAGTAAATTAGGTGCATTTTAACTTTACAAACAGTACCCAATCACATGCAAGGAAAATAAAGAAAATAGCAATTTTGCTTGCACCTGATTGGATGGTGGAAGTCAGCAGAGCTCCCCCTCATTTACTAAGCTCTGTAGCAACTGCAGTTACAAAGTTCACAGTCTATTTGCCTTTAGTAAATCAACCCCAGCATGGCATATGGAATGAGGCTGTATAATAAAAGCTTAGATACTCACCTCTCCTACTGCCCACACTGCTGATCTCTGCAGTAGTAAAAAAAAACAATAGCAACAGGAAAAAAACATTCCCAGACATGGGGACTTTTGAGGCTTCTTACTTGAGGTGAAGTAACACAGTTAAATTCCATAAAAAATAGATTTTTATTTCACAATCTATACGTAAAAAAAAAAATTAGGTCATTTATGACCACATAATTGTTGCCACAATATAGAATAACATCACATTAAAATGATAAAAAGTTCCACATGGAATCCAGAATCGATACTAATATATCCCGCTGGCTTGGACCGACGCGTTTCGCAGCTAATCGCCACTTCCTCAGGGACGTCGCGGAAACATCAGTTAATATACGCCAAGCATGCATGAACCACAAAATTCTAAAGGGACGCCACAAATGTGATGTATCCACCATCCCCCACCACAACAAACGGCATCAAAGGCATTGGACCACACAGGCCGACCCACCACAGTGGCAAACACTGAGTCCAGTATCCAATGTACAGCGTGACCTACAAGGTGGCAAAACAGCCTGTGCACTTTCAAAGTGCAGATGCTCCAGAGCTTAGTAAATGAGGTGAAGCTTCACTTTACGAAGAATACCCAAAACATGCAAGGAAAATAAAGAAAACACCATTTTTGCTTGTACTGTACCTGATTGGATGATGGAAGTCAGCAGAGCTTCACCTCATTAAAAGGGAATGCAAACCCTCAAGGTTTTTCACCTTAATGCATTCTATGCATTAAGGTGAAAAACCTCCTGTGATGCAGCAGCCCCCCAGAGCCCCATTTCTACTTACCTGAACCCGGTCTTTCCAGCGACGGGGATGAGCACACCAGCTCCAGCCGGTGTCTCGGGTCATGATTGGATAGATTGATAGCAGTGCAGCCATTGACTCCCGTTGCTGTCAATCAAATCCAATGACGCGGGAGCTGGGGGCGGGCCAATGGCTGCGCTGCTTTCAATCCATCCATTCTAGCCAATCGACGGCCAGGCTGAGCGACAAAGAGGATGTCGGGAGTGAGCACGGGACTTTTCGAGGGGTCAGAGAAGTAAAATGGGGGGGCTGGGGCCAGCATTGTCGGATGTTTTTTCACCTTAATGCATAGGATGCATTAACCACTTGCCGACCGCCGCACGACTATATACGTCGGCAGAATGGCACGGGCAGGCAAAAGGACTTACAGGTACGTCCTTGCCTGCCCGCGGGTGGGGGGTCCGATCGGACCCCCCCCCCGGTGCCTGCGGCGGTCGGCAAATCTCCCCCGGCGATCGGTGGTGAGGGGGAGGCCATCCATTCGTGGCCCCCCCCTCGCGATCGCTCCCAGCCAATGGGATCATTTCCCTGCCTCTGTATTGTACACAGAGGCAGAGGAAATGATGTCATCTCTCCTCGGCTCGGTATTTTCCGTTCCGGGCCGAGGAGAGAAGACTGCAATGTGAGTGCACCAACACACTACACACACAGTAGAACATGCCAGGCACACATTACACCCCGATCCCCCCCCCGATCGCCCCCCGATCCCCCCCCAATCACCCCCCCGTCACAAACTGACACCAAGCAGGTTTTTTTTTTTTGGTTTTTTTTTTTTTCTGATTACTGTATTGGTGTCAGTTTGTGACAGTTACAGTGTTAGGGCAGTGAGTGTTAGGCCCCCTTTAGGTCTAGGATACCCCCCAACCCCCCCTAATAAAGTTTTAACCCCTTGATCACCCCCCGTCACCAGTGTCGCTAAGCGATCATTTTTCTGATCGCTGTATTAGTGTCACTGGTGACGCTAGTTAGGGACGTAAATATTTAGGTTCGCCGTCAGCGTTTTATAGCGACAGGGACCCCCATATACTATCGAATAAATGTTTTAACCCCTTGATTGCCCCCTAGTTAACCCTTTCACCACTGATCACTGTATAACCGTTACGGGTGACGCTGGTTAGTTCGTTTATTTTTTATAGTGTCAGGGCACCCGCCGTTTATTACCGAATAAAGGTTTAGCCCCCTGATCGCCCGGCGGTGATATGCGTCGCCCCAGGCAGCGTCAGATTAGCGCCAGTACCGCTAACACCCACGCACGCACTGTACACCTCCCTTAGTGGTATAGTATCTGAACTGATCAATATCTGATCTGATCCGATCAGATCTATACTGGCGTCCCCAGCAGTTTAGGGTTCCCAAAAACGCAGTGTTAGCGGGATCAGCCCAGATACCTGCTAGCACCTGCGTTTTGCCCCTCCGCCCGACCCAGCCCAGCCCACCCAAGTGCAGTATCGATCGATCACTGTCACTTACAAAACACTAAACGCATAACTGCAGCGTTGGCAGAGTCAGGCTTGATCCCTGCGATCGCCAACAGTTTTTTTGGTAGCGTTTTGGTGAACTGGCAAGCACCAGCCCCAGGCAGCGTCAGGTTAGTGCCAGTAGCGCTAACACCCACGCACGCACCGTACACCTCCCTTAGTGGTATAGTATCTGAACTGATCAATATCTGATCTGATCCGATCAGATCTATACTGGCGTCCCCAGCAGTTTAGGGTTCCCAAAAACGCAGTGTTAGTGGGATCAGCCCAGATACCTGCTAGCACCTGCGTTTTGCCCCTCCGCCCGGCCCAGCCCAGCCCACCCAAGTGCAGTATCGATTGATCACTGTCACTTACAAAACACTAAACGCATAACTGCAGCGTTCGCAGAGTCAGGCCTGATCCCTGCGATCGCTAACAGTTTTTTTGGTAGCGTTTTGGTGAACTGGCAAGCGCCAGCGGCCTAGTACACCCCGGTCGTAGTCAAACCAGCACTGCAGTAACACTTGGTGACGTGGCGAGTCCCATAAGTGCAGTTCAAGCTGGTGAGGTGGCAAGCACAAGTAGTATCCCGCTGCCACCAAAAAGACAAACACAGGCCCGTCGTGCCCATAATGCCCTTCCTGCTGCATTCGCCAATCCTAATTGGGAACCCACCACTTCTGCAGCGCCCGTACTTCCCCCATTCACATCCTCAACCAAATGCAGTCGGCTGCATGAGAGGCATTTTTATGTCCTCCCGAGTACCCCTACCCAACGGACCCCCCCAAAAAAGATGTTGTGTCTGCAGCAAACGCGGATATAGGCGTGACACCCGCTATTATTGTCCCTCCTGTCAATCCTGGTCTTTGCATTGGTGAATGTTTTGAACGCTACCATTCACTAGTTGAGTATTAGCGCAGGGTACAGCATTGCACAGACTAGGACACACTTTCACAGGGTCTCCCAAGATGCCATCGCATTTTGAGAGACCCGAACCTGGAACCGGTTACCGTTATAAAAGTTAGTTACAAAAAAAGTGTAAAAAAAAAAAAAAAAACACAAACAAAAATATAAAGTAAAAAATAATAGTTGTCGTTTTATTGTTCTCTCTCTATTCTCTCTCTCTCTATTCTCTCTATTGTTCTGCTCTTTTTTACTGTATTCTATTCTGCAATGTTTCATTGTTATTATGTTTTATCATGTTTGCTTTTCAGGTATGCAATTTTTTATACTTTACCGTTTACTGTGCTTTATTGTTAACCATTTTTTTGTCTTCAGGTACACCATTCACGACTTTGAGTGGTTATACCAGAATGATGCTTGCAGGTTTAGGTATCATCTTGGTATCATTCTTTTCAGCCAGCGGTCGGCTTTCATGTAAAAGCAATCCTAGCAGCTAATTAGCCTCTAGACTGCTTTTACAAGCAGTGGGAGAGAATGCCCCCCCCCCCCCCCACCGTCTTCCGTGTTTTTCTCTGGCTCTCCTGTCTCAACAGGGAACCTGAGAATGCAGCCGGTGATTCAGCCAGCTGACCATAGAGCTGATCAGAGACCAGAGTGGCTCCAAACATCTCTATGGCCTAAGAAACCGGAAGCTACGAGCATTTTATGACTTAGATTTCGCCGGATGTAAATAGCGCCATTGGGAAATTGGGGAAGCATTTTATCACACCGATCTTGGTGTGGTCAGATGCTTTGAGGGCAGAGGAGAAATCTAGGGTCTAATAGACCCCAATTTTTTCAAAAAAGAGTACCTGTCACTACCTATTGCTATCATAGGGGATATTTACATTCCCTGAGATAACAATAAAAATGATAAAAAAAAAAAAAAATGAAAGGAACAGTTTTAAAATAAGATAAAAAAGCAAAAAAATAATAAAGAAAAAAAAAAAAAAAAAAAAAAGCACCCCTGTCCCCCCTGCTCTCGCGCTAAGGCGAACGCAAGCGTCGGTCTGGCGTCAAATGTAAACAGAAATTGCACCATGCATGTGAGGTATCACCGCGACGGTCAGATCGAGGGCAGTAATTTTAGTAGTAGACCTCCTCTGTAAATCTAAAGTGGTAACCTGTAAAGGCTTTAAAAGGCTTTTAAAAATGTATTTATTTTGTTGCCACTGCACGTTTGTGCGCAATTGTAAAGCATGTCATGTTTGGTATCCATGTACTCGGCCTAAGATCATCTTTTTTATTTCATCAAACATTTGGGCAATATAGTGTGTTTTAGTGCATTAAAATGTAAAAAAGTGTGTTTTTTCCCATTTTTCCCATTTTTTTTTTTTCGCATTTGAAAAATCGCTGCGCAAATACTGTGTGAAAAAAAAAAATTAAACTCCCACCATTTTAATCTGTAGGGCATTTGCTTTAAAAAAATATATAATGTGTGGGGGTTCAAAGTAATTTTCTTGCAAAAAAAAATAATTTTTTCATGTAATCAAAAAGTGTCAGAAAGGGCTTTGTCTTCAAGTGGTTAGAAGAGTGGGTGATGTGTGACATAAGCTTCTAAATGTTGTGCATAAAATGCCAGGACAGTTCAAACCCCCCTCAAATGACCCCATTTTGGAAAGTAGACACCCCAAGCTATTTGCTGAGAGGCATGTTGAGCCCATGGAATATTTTATATTGTGACACAAGTTCCGGGAAAGAGACAAATTTTTTTTTTTTTTGCACAAAGTTGTCACTAAATGATATATTGCTCAAACATGCCATGGGAATATGTGAAATTACACCCCAAAATACATTCTGTTGCTTCTCCTGAGTACGGGGATACCACATATGTGAGACTTTTTGGGAGCCTAGCTGCGTATGGGACCCCGAAAACCAAGCACCGCCTTCAGGCTTTCTAAGGGCGTAAATTTTTGATTTCACTCTTCACTGCCTATCACAGTCTCGGAGGCCATGGAATGCCCAGGTGGCACAAAACCCCCCCAAATAACCCCATTTTGGAAAGTAGACACCCAAAGCTATTTGCTGAGCAGTATAGTGAGTATTTTGCAGACCTCACTTTTTGTCACAAAGTTTTGAAAATTAAAAAAAGAAAAAAAAAATTTTTTTTTTTGTCTTTCTTCATTTTCAAAAACAAATGAGAGCTGCAAAATACTCACCATGCCTCTCAGCAAATAGCTTGGGGTGTCTACTTTCCAAAATGGGGTCATTTGGGGGGGGGTTGTGCCACCTGGGCATTCTATGACCTCCGAAACTGTGATAGGCAGTGAAGAGTGAAATCAAAAATGTACACCCTTAGAAATCCTGAAGGCGGTGATTGGTTTTCGGGGTCCCGTACGCGGCTAGGCTCCTAAAAAGTCCCACACATGTGGTATCCCCGTACTCAAGAGAAGCAGCAGAATGTATTTTGGGGTGCAATTCCACATATGCCCATGACCTGTGTGAGCAATATATCATTTAGTGACAACTTTGTGCAAAAAAAAATAAATAAATAAATTGTCACTTTCCCGCAACTTGTGTCAAAATATAAAATATTCCATGGACTCAACATGCCTCTCAGCAAATAGCTTGGGGTGTCTACTTTCCAAAATGGGGTCATTTGGGGGGGTTTGTGCCATCTGGGCATTTTATGGCCTTCAAAACTGTGATAGGTAGTGAGGAGTAAAATCAAAAATGTACGCCCTTAGAAATCCTGAAGGCAGTGATTGGTTTTCGGGGCCCCGTATGCGGCTAGGCTCCCAAAAAGTCCCACACATGTGGTATCCCCATACTCAGGAGAAGCAGCTAAATGTATTTTGGGGTGCAATTCCACATATGCCCATGGCCTGTGTGAGCAATATATCATTTAGTGACAACTTTTTGTAATTTTTTTTTTTTTTTTTGTCATTATTCAATCACTTGGGACAAAAAAAATGAATATTCAATGGGCTCAACATGCCTCTCAGCAATTTCCTTGGGGTGTCTACTTTCCAAAATGGGGTCATTTGTGGGGGTTTTGTACTGCCCTGCCATTTTAGCACCTCAAGAAACGACATAGGCAGTCATAAATTAAAGGCTGTGTAAATTCCAGAAAATGTACCCTAGTTTGTAGGCGCTATAACTTTTGCGCAAACCAACAAATATACACTTATTGACATTTTTTTTACCAAAGACATGTGGCCAAATACATTTTGGCCTAAATGTATGACTAAAATTGAGTTTATTGGATTTTTTTTAGAACAAAAAGTAGAAAATATCATTTTTTTTCAAAATTTTCGGTCTTTTTCCGTGTATAGCGCAAAAAATAAAAAAGGCAGAGGTGATCAAATACCATCAAAAGAAAGCTCTATTTGTGGGAAGAAAAGGACGCAAATTTCGTTTGGTTACAGCATTGCATGACCGCGCAATTAGCAGTTAAAGCGACGCAGTGCCAAATTGTAAAAAGTGCTCTGGTCAGGAAGGGGGTAAATCCTTCCGGGGCTGAAGTGGTTAAGGTGAAAAAACGTGAACCTTTACAACCCCTTTAATATACAGTGAACCGCTCCTGGAGTATGCTCGTAGTTCAAAGTACTCGCATATCAAAGTGAGCTTTCCCATTGAAGTCAATGGAAATGAAAATAATTTGTTCCGCATTGACTTCAATGGAATGCAATACCACATGCGGCCAGAGGCGGGGGGCGCCGGAGAGCCTCGGAAATGGCCGAAAAGGCCCGAGCACACTTCGGCTGACCTCGGCAAACCTCGGAAAGCCTTTCCGAGGTTTGCCGAGGTCAGCCAAACTTTTCTCGGGCCTTTCCGTGCATTTCTGTACGGCGGCGATCAGCTCCGGCGCCCCCCCACCTCAGGCCAAAAGCGGTACTGCACACCGCTTTGGCCTGAATCCTGCTAGTTTTGCAAGACAACACTCGCAAACCCAGTTAGGATTTTTAGAAATACAGTGCTCGTTTGGCGAAACGCTCATTAACCACGTTACTCGCAATCTGAGGTTCCACTGTACTCTGGAGCGAATGCACTTGCAAAGTGCACGGTCTATTTGCCTTTATTAAATCAACCCCAGTATGGCATATGGAATGAGGCTGTGCAAAAAAAAAAACTTAGATACTCACCTTGCCCACACTGCCAATCTCTGTAGTAATAAGGAAAAATCAACAGCTAAAGAATTTTCAAAAACCGACACATCTGGGTGTGTCAGATTTTTTCTGGTTTCCTGTTGCATTCCCTGATTCGAACTGGAGCCAGCTGGAATGAACATTGCACAGTCACTGGACACTGAAAACTTTGCTCTGTCTACATTTGAGATTGGGAATTGCATTGGCCAATTGGGACAATGAGGAAAACTGGGAGGTTTAGATTACATTCTTTTTTTCCCTAATAAAAGTGGACATAACCTTTAATTCAATAAGCATGTGAAGGGTTAATGGCGGTGTCATGTGACCCCCCCACAAGACTTATGATCACTTAGTGGGAGGATGCGCAGAACCCCAGTGCCCCACTTAAACTGATTTAGTGCCACAGCCCTCAGCTACACTGTCACAGCCATTCCCTGCACCTCAGGGGAGCTTTTAACGAGCACAGGACATTCCATGTAACAGACTGAACAAGGCAGCTCCGGTCATTAGCTCTGTAACACGGCATGCTGAAACCATTGCTGCTACAGTGCCTTTTACTACCAGCCTGTTCTGCAACAGGGGAGGGTATTTTGAGGGGGACCATTACTGGTGAGCACATCTATCTCATCACCTTTCATTAGAATTCCTTGGGAAGGTTAACACAACCGACAAATGCCATATGTGGATGATAACGTGTCTGTACCGCCTTTGGCTACCCATGAACTTTAGGCGGCCATTTTTGTTAGGGCAGGTTGCAAAATAAGAACAAAATCACTGGCTTCTATAGGCAATGTCATTATTATTCTGAAACTCATTTTTTCCTTCCTCTTCCTCTCCTTTGGCAATGTACCCGTCTAAGCTGGCCAGGGGCGGACTGACCATTCGGGCACTCGGGCAATGCCCGAGGGCCCCATGCCACTAACGGGCCCCATCAGGGTTGCCAGCATCAATAAAACCAGGGACAGTATGTGAAAATCTGTGTTTTTTTTTAAATCCCAAGATTATAGCTGCCCTGCCTCTCCAGTACCTTTTCAGTGTGTGTATGTGTATTCTGTGTGTATATACTGTGTGTATATTGTGTGTCTGTATACTGTATGTGTGTGTGAGTATACTGTGTGGCCCCATAATCTATTGCCTAGGGGCCCCATAATCTCCTATTGCCTGGGGGCCCAATAATCTCCTATTTCCCAGGGGCCCCATAATCTTCTCCTATTCCCTGGGGGCCCCATAATCTCCTATTGCCCGGGGGCCCCATGAGTTGTCAGTCCGCCCCTGAAGCTGGCCATGGGTTTACCAACATTTCCAGCAAAAGCCAGGCTTGCTGTATTATGAGGCCAGGACACTATAAGAAACTGGCACTGACTCAGAACAAGCGTGCAAAAAAGAGGTAAGTGAAGTCAGGTCAAAAACCATGAATCAGACTGAGACAGAAGTACAGATAAATCTTACTTGCTTAATAATAATAATGTAGCGATATCCCCGTGAGGGCTGCTGACTGACTCTATACCCCACTGGCTACCCTGACTCTGCAGATCCTCTCTTACCTCTGACACCTCGGGTTCCATGCTGTAATAAGATATTATCAATGAGAAACATACACAATGTCACTGAACCACTCAGAAAGTTTACTAGAATGAATAATTGTCAGGGCTGGGCTCAGCCCTTCCTTCTCTGAGCTGGCTGCTCAGCTGTTGGCTAATTGCCAGCTCCTATCTCTCTCCACAGTTACCCAGCTGTTGTTGATTCTGCTCGTCAGTCCTGCCTACTTAAAGTCATCCAGCTCACTTGATCTCTGCCTTCGCCTTTGTCAACATCACAGAGACTTTTCTCCTGTGTTCCTGTTGAAGACTTGCTCGGCTGACGTTCCTTCTGGCTCCTGATCCCGCTTGCTGTACTACTACATTTATCTCTGGCTCTCTGACATTTGCTTGGCTGACTACTGAACTCTGGCTTGTTTTGACTACACTTATTCTGTTTACCTTTTTATTATTATTATTATTATTATTAAACAAGTCTGATTTAACTTTACTTCTGACTCGGTCTGATTCATGGTTCCTGATATTAATAAAAACAAGTGAACAATATGAATGGACACAAACAATATATAACAGTTGATAACAATAAGCCTCCAATACCTGTATTAAACACCTTCCCACTGAGGCCTCAATACACACACCAAATTGCAATATAATGTTACTTACATTCAATAATACAATGCAATATTTAACCTGTACTCAAGGGCTCCCCCTAAGTTGTAATTAAAAGTTCAAACTACAAATAAAACCTTAATGCTTTGCAGAAGATGATAAAAGTTCCTTGACTCCAGATATCTTCAGCCAGCCTGTAGTTTAAACTGCAGTATTTGTAATCCAA
>NC_133330.1:22800281-22891783 GCF_042186555.1 Aquarana catesbeiana | reverse complement strand
TTTTTATCGAATTCCACTGCACACAGACATTGGGTCCCATTAAACTGCCGAATTACTATCAGGAATGTTCTCCTTATCTGAAACAACGCAGGTCCAGTCCCTTGCAGCATATCTCAGTCCAGCCATACGAAGCTCAGGAAAACCACTTTTATCGACGCACAATGAGTCAGAGGTGTGGAACTGTAATTAAACACTTCCATCTACAGCCCATCCACACATTATCTGCTTGAATTAGCTTAAAATAGCCTCCTTCCTTTATTACTATGAATGCCAGTCTGTTTGTATTACGCGGTGTCTTTCTCTGATCGGTCGCCTTTTTTGTGTGTGTGTTTTTTTTTTTTCAGCTTCTACTATCACAGAGATTATTAAAAAAAAAAAAATACAAAACGAAATGAAAAAAAAAAAAAATCTTGCGTTTCTCCGGCTCAGTGAAATGAAATGCGATTTGATCTTTTTTTTGGCATAATGAACTGCATACTAATGAGCCTCCCGCCACTACATCAATTATTCCCAGTCAGTTCACTTCTAGCAATACCCGGCCACTACAATGGTCTTGTTTATTTGAGCATCTGCTAATTTTGTTGGTAATGTATGACACTCCAGTGTGACGATATGTGTGGCAGCCTTGTGAGGGACTTGCAGTAACCACTGAAAGCGAGAGAAGGATATGGGTCCCGTGGACGCCATCTGAACCACAGCAGAGAAAATCATCACACGACTTTCTGGATGGACATGTTTTTTGAGATTACCTGGATTTAATTATTGGACGTCTCTTCTGCTGCACTTTACATGTTGTAAGGCACTTGCTGGCAGCATTGTGGACAATGTATATAGTACCAAACTCAAATATAACATAGTCTAAACCAGTGATGGCGAACCTCGGCACCCCAGATGTTTTGGAACTACATTTCCCATGATGCTCATGCACTCTACAGTATAGTTGAGTATCATGGAAAATGTAGTTCCAAAACATCTGGGGTGCCAAGGTTTGCCATCACTGGTCTATACAGTGTATTAAATTATATGAATTTTTGGTTATTTAGAGATGCGGATGTAACCGAACCTTCAGATCAAATAGTAATGAATTTAATTGAAATTTGTTTCGAATATTCATTTTCTAACGAATACCAAATTTCCGGAATGATTTGAATCAGTCGAAAAAAATGATCGACCAATTAGAATTCTGTGTGAAGAATAGCTGATTGTTAAGGAGTGGGCCGGAAAGCCGGCCGCCACGTTCTTAAACAACTGAATACTCATCAGCTGTCAGCGGGCTTCCCCATTGACAGATGAATGTAAACAAAAAAATGTCGGCAATGAAAAACGCAGAAAAAAAAAACAGCGCAGGGTTCCCTCCCAATCCATTCGGTTCTGGAATGGATTTTAAGGGAAACCCCGTAGAGCTGCACAATTAATCGTTAAAAAAATTATGATCTCGATTCAACCCCCCTGACAATCTCTATTGCAGAGTTTGCCTATTCTTTTATATAACAAGTGGAGAGACTTAGCTGTTCACTCAGCTGTCAAAAGAAAACATCGGGCAGTCTGCCAAGTTTTTAACATGAAACACTGTAACTAACTCTTCCTTCTTAGATCAAAGGGATAAACTTCTGTGTGTAAAGAAAAAATCTGGGCAGTCTGCCAAGTTTTTAACAACGTGTAAATGCAGGAAGTTTAACCACTTAAGCCACGTACACACGAGCGGAATGTCCGACAGAAAAAGTCCGATGGAAGCTTTTCATCGTCTATTCCGATCGTGTGTAGGTCTCATTGGACTTTTTTTTCAAAAATTCTGACGGACCTAGAAATGAAATATGTTCTAAATATTTCCGACGGAACCAATTCCTGTCGGGAAAACTGATCGTCTGTATGCTGTTCCGATGGACCAAAAATGACGCATGCTCTAAAGCAAGTACGAGACGGAAGCTATTGGCTACTGGCTATTGAACTTCCTTTTTCTAGTCCCATCGTACGTGTTGTACGTCACCGCGTTCTTCACGGTTGGACTTTGGTCAGACTTTGGTTTGACCGTGTGTAGGCAAGACCGCTTGAATGGAATTCCATCGGAGTTCTGATGGAGAAACCTTCAGAGTTTATTCCGACGGCAAAACCGGTCGTGTGTACAGGGCATTAAAGTCTAAATCTTTTTCTGACACTTGTTTCTTAACAACCACTTCCCGCCCGGTCAATAGCAGATTGACGTCCGGGAAGTGGTTCTGTTATCCTGACTGGGCGTCATATGACGTCCTTCAGGATAACATGCCGCCGCCCGCCAGTCTGACACACCTCTACACTGATCTCGGTAAAGAGCCTCCGGCGGAGGCTCTTTACCACGTGATCAGCCGTGTCCAATCATGGGCGATCACGATGTGAATAGGAAAAGCAGTTGATTGGCTTTTCCTCACTCGCGTCTGACAGACGGCTCTCCTGACAGGGGGGTCTGCGCTGATTGTTTATCAGCGCAGCCCCCCCTCAGATGCCCACACTAGACCACCAGGGAAGCCGCCAGGACCACCAGGGAAGTGTGCAACATGTGGATGGCCAGGTATGTACCCCATGGCCATCCACATGTGCAAATGATGCCCAATCTGTGCCAGTCAGTGCCCACAAATGGGCACTGACTGGCACCATCATGTGCCAAAATAAAATCAGTGATGCCCAGCAATGCCACCCATCAGTGTCATCAGTGCCACCCATCAGTGTCCAGCAGTGCCACCTATCAGTGCCCACCAGTGCCCACCTATCAGTGCCCATCAGTGCCCATCCGTGCCACCTATCAGTGCCACCCAAAAGTACCCATGAGTGCCGCCTATCAGTGCCCATCATCAGTGCCACCTCATCAGAACCACCTCATTGGTGCCACCTCATCGGTGCCCATCAGTGCCCGTCAGAGCAGCCATATCAGTGCCCATCATTGAAGAAGAAAACGTACTTATTTACAAAAAAATTTAACAGAAACAAAGAAAAACTTGTTTTGTTTTCAAAATTTTCGGTCTTTTTTTATTGGTCGCGCAAAAAATAAAAATCGCAGAGGTGATCAAATAACACCAAAAGAAAGCTCTATTTGTGGGAACAAAATGATAAAAAAATTGTTTGGGTACAGTGTTGTATGACCGCGCAATTGTCATTCAAATTGTGACAGTGCTGAAAGCTGAAAATTGGCCTGGGCAGGAAGGTGTCTAAGTGCCCGGTATTGAAGTGGTTATGTTAAAATCAATATTTTTTGCTAGAAAATGATTTGGAACCCCCAAACATTATATATATTTTAGCAGAGACCCTAGGGAATAAGATGTCAATTGCTGCAATATTTTATGTCACACTGTATTTGCCCAGCGGTCTTTCAAATGCAATTTTTTGGGAAAAAATACACTTCAATGAATAAAAAAAAAAAAACGAGACAGTAAAGTTAGCTCAATTTTTTTTGTTTTAATGTGAAAGATGATGTTACACCGCGAGACTCGTGAGAGAATCGCGATCTATCTTCTAAGCAAAGAGATCGTGGTTCTCATTTTTGCCAGAATCGTGCAGCTCTAGAAACCCGATGCCAAAATCAAAGAAAAACATGGCGTGGGGTCCGCCCCCCCCAAAATCCATACCAGACCTTTATCTGAGCATGCAGCCCGCCAGGCCAGGAAAAAGGGGGGGGGGACGAGCGAGTACAAATCCGCCCCTCGCCGACATGAACACGCCTCGGCAGTGCCAGGCACAATCTGCCAGAAAAATTTATTCCGTCGGCTATTGTGCGCAGGCGCTGTCTCGCCATCACAACAGCTGATCGTAAAATCAGCTGTTGTGCTGTTCCGTACGGCGCACATCCCGGGCACTTCTCGAGAGCGGGCACTATCCGACAGAACACAGGGCAAACCTGCATGGACTTGTCTCGTGTATGGGTGTCCTTGTCTTCGTGTATGGGTGTCCTTGTCTTCGTGTATGGGTGTCCTTGTCTCTTGTATGGTCTACTGGTTCCATTACCAGCTGAGCCGGACCCATACAATGTATACAATATTTCAGCAGATGCATTTGTTGTCTCAGAGGCAGGTGTGTTTTATCTACAGATCAAACACTTCGAGGTAATAACAGCTTCAGCACTCTGGTGGAAAAAAAAATCAAAGCGTTAGGCTGCTCAGAAGTAATATTTAATGTTAAAAAGGAATATGGTGATCTGAGTTTTGCATTGGCTTCTTATTAGGGATTCACCGATATCGGTGCTGATACCGAGGATTTTCACGAGTACTCGTGAAAATGCTCCCAGTACCGAAAACCTATACTTTGCGGTGAGATTTGCGGCAATTCAAAATGAATGGGAGCAAATCACACTGCAAAGAATCGCATGCGATCTGAACAGAAACGTGGTACGAGTCCTGTCCAAATCGCATGCGATTTCAAACATCGCTCGTGTGCGTGTTTGTATAGAATGGGAAAAGCGCCATCTAGTGGGCAGTTTATTAAAAATGCTAGAACTCACATTAAAGTGATTGTAAGGGTTCGTTTTAAAAAAAAAATAACAAACATGTCATACTTACCTCCACTGTGCAGCTCATTTTGCACAGAGTGGCCCCGAACCTGGTCTTCTGGGGTACCCCCGGCGGCTCTCGCGGCTCCTCCCCACATCAGATAACCCCCTGGGAAAAGCGCTCTCCTGGGGGGGGGTTACCTTGCGGGCGCGCTCCTGAGTCCAGCATTTGGCGTCCATAGAGGCCGCATGCAGGACTCGGCCCCTCCCCCCCGGGTTATTGGATTTGATTGACAGCAGCGGGAGCCAATGGCTGCACTGCTTTCAATCTATCTAATCAAGAGCCAAGAACCCCGGGCAGAGAGACAGTGCGTCCCCACCGGGTCAAGTTCCAGGGCTCAGGTAAGTAAAACGGGGGCTGGGGGGGGGGGGGGGCGGTCACTGCCAGGTGTTTTTTCACCTTAATGCATAAGATGCATTAAGGTGAAAAAAACATGTAGGTTTACAACCCCTTTAAAGAGGAGTTGCCTGGGGGAAAAAAAAAAAATCTTATAGCTGCTGATTTTTAATATAAGGACACTTACCTGTCCGGGGATCCCGCGATTTCGGCACCCAAAACCGATCCGGCTCGGGGTGCAGGCCCCCGGCATTTTCACTAAGGGAAACAGAAAGTGAAGCCTTGCAGCTTGGCAGCCTGTTTCCCACTGCGCATGTGTGAGTTGCGCTGTGCTTTCTGAATGGTCCCTGCTGTCTTCTGGGACCTGTGTGCCTCCCAGAAGGCAGAGGGAGGGGGGAAGGAGGAGGGGCCTGAAGTTTCATAGATCGCACAACGATTGTGGCGAACTTACTCGGAAGTGGGAGCGGGTACCTGGTTTTGACAGGTATCCGCTCCCCCCCCCCCCCGAAAGGTGCCAAATGTGGCAGCGGAGGAGAAGGGGGGGGAAGCAAGCAAGCGGAGCTTCCCCTTTTGGGTGGAGCTCTCCTTTAAGTACATATCAGGTCGAATGCAAAATCTGTAAAGTTGTGCCGATCTCGCCAGTGATAAAAAACCACGGCCACCGGAGGTGCTCACAGGCATACCTCCTAACATTTTGAGATGGGAATGAGGGTCAACTACTAGCAAATGTATGTAGGCATAGGACACACCCCTTGCCACGCCCCCTTAAAGGAGAATTGTACAAGATTGATTAAACCCACAAGTGCTCTTTTTACCACTACTATTCCTTTATATTGGCTTTTGGAATTTACACATGCAGCAATTTAGAACTTGGATGAAAGGTTTAGCACTGGGAAACACTTTTTAAAAGATAAAAAGTGCATTTTATATACAACTGTATAGATCAGACCAAAATGAGGAGGAATGAGGAGGAAAGAGGGACAGAGGGACATTGCTCCAAATCAGGGACAGTCCCTTGAAATCAGGGACAGTTGGGAGCTATGCTCACAGGGTTGGAGGAGATGGAGAGGTGGTCCACCCCCAAGCTGACATCACTTCCGCCCTTTACCCACAGGGGTCGCGGAACTTCTCCTCCAGCCCTGTGAGCACCTCCAGCGGCTGTGAGGCAAAAGATTCTCATTCAGTAAAGATGGAGGGGGCGGGCCTAGCAGGGCATCATCATGAGGCGCACTGGCTGAACCCAGAACAGCTGGCAGCCTCTCGATGATGTCACAGCAAAACATGGTGGCCATGGGACTGAGTACTGCCAGGAGAGAAGAGGATCCATACCTCCCAACTGTCCCTGCTTTCGAGGGACTGTCCCTGATTTGGAGCAATGTCCCTCTGTCCCTCATTCCTCCTCATTTGTCCCTCATTTTGGTCTGATCTATATAGATGTATATAAAATGCACTTTTTATCTATCAAAAAGTGTTTCCCAGCGCTAAACCATTCATCTGATATCTAAATTGCTGCATTTGTAAATTCCAAAAGCCAATATAAAGGAATAGTAGTGGTAAAAAAAAGCACTTGTGGGTTTAAACATATTTGTTTTTTTGTACAATTCTCCTTTAAGGGGTGTGGCAAGGGGTGTGTCCCATGCCTGCATACTTTTGCTGATAGGTGTCCCTCATTCCCATCTCAAAAAGTTGGGAGGTGTGGAGGATCTCAGATGGACAGTGCTAAATCAGCTGGTTGGTTGAGTTTGTGAAATAGGCTAAACACAATACTAGGTAAGCAGGGGTTGTTAAAAAAAAAAAAAAATATGGGTGGGGGGAAACCGGGACTCTGTTCATGTTGTCTGGATGAGTAAAGTTACCAGCATTTGAATTTTTCCAGCCTGCAGTCATTTCCTTTAGATTCATGCAGTCTGCGGGGCTTAGGGCAAGCCACCACTGTGATTTAGCACCCGATCTTCCACGAGGGTGACCCGGTTCGTGGCTTGGGAGCAGTCTGCCCCATACTCAAGTGCAGCTTGCTAGGCAGGATGTTAAAATAATACTTCCAGGTATTCATTACCTCTAACAGAGATCACAGTACCCCCTGACAATGCCTTTCATTGACTTTCTCTGCAGAAGGACAGTGCCACACCTCCCAACATTTTGAGATGGGAATGAGGCCACCTACCAGCAAACATATGTAGGCATAGGACACGCCCCCTGCCACACCCCCTTAAAGGAGAATTAACCCAAGAAAAAGGTTCATTAAATTCACAAGGGCTTTACTTTTTTACCACTACTATTCCTTTATATTGGCTTTTAAAATGTACAAATGCAGCAATTTAGAATTTGTAAAAAAAAAAAAAAGGTTTAGCACTGGGAAACACTTTTTGAAAGATAAAAAGTGCATTTTATATACAACTATATGGATCTGACCAAAATGAGGGACAAATGAGGAGGAAAGAGGGACAGAGGGGACATTGCTCCAAATCAGGGACAGCCCCTCGAAATCAGGGACAGTTGGGAGCTATACCACTACTATTCCTTTATATTGGCTTTTAACATTTACAAATGCAGCAATTTAGAACTTGGATGAAAGGTTTAGCGCTGGGAAACACTTTTTGAAAGATAAAAAGTGCATTTTATATACAACTATATAGATCAGACCAAAATGAGGGACAAATGAGGAGGAATGAGGGACAGAGGGACATTGCTCCAAATCAGGGACAGCCCCTCGAAATCAGGGACAGTTGGGAGCTATGACAGCGCCATATTTGTTCAGGCCTCATCCAGGGTCACCATCTACTTCCTGGACTGAGATGCCCCCCCCCCCCCAGAGATAACACAATCATGCAAAATCCTGGGGGGCCTGTGCAACGTTTTGGCTGTGTTCTCAAATATCCGACACAAATCAGCCCCTCAAATCAAGTTTATAACTTGATTTGATTATCTTGCGTGGTACATGAGACATGCGTAACGTTAGCAGCTGATCATTTGTAAGATGCACTACTTTGGAGACCCGATTTGGTCAACCACCTGGAGGCTCACAGGACTATTAATTAACAAAATTAATTAATTAATTAACACCTCTCCACAGCCTCTCACCTTGCTACACAGTTACAGTAACCATTGTGGGAGAGGAGAATGAAGAAATGCTTCCTCTTGCCTGCAGCAGACTGATGACATTATCCCAACTTAGGCAAAAACAAGAATCACTGGATCAGAGATCAGGGGTGGCTTTTTCATGTAACATGCTAGGAATTTATTCATGTGGACATGTAACATTACTGAAAGCTCCGGGTTAATTAAAAAGCAATTAAATTGAACAGTATAGGCTGTCTTTATGAGGGCTGCTGATTGTCTGTCCTATTACCATCTTTTTTTCTTTTTATTCTTTTAGATCTCAGGGAAAAATCTGTCTCCTGACTGTGCTTAGCTGCATGACGCCACACAGTACCACTGCCGGCTGTATAACAATACCCAGGGATCCTTGCTGCCCGCGGACATCTGATAACATGATTCACTTAATGACATTGTGTATCGGACAAGAATTCTGAGCTGTGAGGCTGCGTGTTGGGAATCTGCAGAGGAAGAGAGGGGTGTTCAGCCTCTCAGATACAATTATATCGCTGTGCGGTTCAAACAGCAAACTGGAAATGGCCATTAACCCATGCTCGCTTTTTTTTTTTTTTTTCCACGCTTATGTAACGGCCCTTCGATACCATTCACAGATGCTGTTATATTGGGAAATGACAGGTTCAAATGCTAAAGCAAGAATCGCATCTCTTGATAAGTCATTTCCTTTTTGCAATAAAAAAAAATATACTATACTGTATAAAATACTTCATATTATAAATATACTATATATATATATATATATATATATATATATATATATATATACAGTATCTCACAAAAGTCAGTACACCCCTCACATTTTTGTAAATATTTTCTTCTATCTTTTCATGTGACAACACTGAAGAAATGACACTTTGCTACAATGTAAAGTAGTGAGTGTACAGCTTGTATAACAGTGTAAATTTGCTGTCCCCTCAAAATAACTCAACACACAGCCATTAATGTCTAAACCGCTGGCAACAAAAGTGAGTACACCCCTAAGTGAAAATGTCCAAATTAGGCCCAAAGTGTCAATATTTTGTGTGGCCACCATTATTTCTCAGCACTGTCTTAACCCTCTTGGGCATGGAGTTCACCAGAGCTTCACAGGTTGTCCTCTTCCCCTCCTCCATGACGACATCACAGAGTTGGTGGATGTTGGAGACCTTGCGCTCCTCCACCTTCCGTTTGAGGATGCCCCACAGATGATCAATAGGGTTTAGGTCTGGAGACATGCTTGGCCAGTCCATCACCTTTACCTTTATTAGGCCCAATTAGCCATTTTCCTTCACCGGTGTCATGTGACTCGTTAGTGTTACAAGGTCTCAGGTGTGAATGGGGAGCAGGTGTGTTAAATTTGGTGTTATCGCTCTCACTCTCTCATAATGGTTACTGGAAGTTCTACATGGCACCTCATGGCAAAGAACTCTCTGAGGATCTGAAAAAAAGAATTGTTGCTCTACATAAAGATGGCCTAGGCTATAAGAAGATTGCCGAGACCCTGAAACTGAGCTGCAGCACGGTGGCCAAGACAATACAGCGGTATAACAGGACGGGTTCCACTCAGAACAGGGCTCACCATGGCTGACCAAAGAAGTTGAGGTCACGTGCTCAGCGTCATATCCAGAGGTTGTCTTTGGGAAATAGACGTATGAGTGTTTCTAGCATTGCTGCAGAGGTTGAAGGGGTGGAGGGGTCAGCCTGACAGTATATATATATTCCACCTAGAGCGCAGCGTGGCATGACACATCATACGCCCCATCTTGTCGCGTTTCGTCATCAAACGGATGTACTTTTAATGTTTTTTGCATGTTAAATCTCGCTGAGGGTTTTAATAAACTACCAAGACAGTTTTTATGCTATGAGGAGCTTGCTCTTTGTTTTTTCCCTTCTACCCTGCCTGCTGAGAGATCTAAACCCTGGAACCACGGACCGTTGTGTGGAGGGGACTTCGGGATAAATCTTGGTCACAGAGACTTTTTAAGCCTTATTTGACCTTTCTTGTTATATGACAAAGAGGCTCAACAACATCTGGTGAGTGGGGATCTGTCAGGGTTGGGCTCAGCCCTTCCTTCTCTGAGCTGGCCGCTCAGCTGTCGGCTAATTGCCAGCTCCTATTTCTCCACGGCTACTCAGCTGTTGATATCCTGCTCGTCAGTTTTGCCTACTTAAGCTGTCCAGTCCAGAGGAGCTCCGTCTTCGCCTTGGTCACATCACAAGAAACCTGTGTTCCTGTTTAAAGACTGGCTTTGCTGACATCCCTTCTGGCTCCAGATCCTGCTTGCTGTTCCACTACATTGATCCCTGACTTCTGGCTTGGCTGACCGGTTACTGAACTTTGGCTATGTTTTGACTACGCTTGTTCTTTTTACTTTTATTATTAAACAAGTGTGATTTAACTGTACTTCTGTCTCAGCCTGATTTCATGGTTTCTGACAGGATCTTCACTTCACCTTTCACGTGGCGTTTTTGGGAGCACACAGAGCAGCGTGTCAGTAACTGTGGGATGTACACGGCAAAAATTTTGTGAGCTTGAGAGAACTTTGTATACTGGATATTACACGAGAAAATGGGGAAATTCAGCACTTTATTATTATTTGCACTTCACGATAGTTTATTAATTGTGTGTACAATTATGCACATTTGGTTTATTTGAGCATGTTACATTGTTATTATTTATACAAGCAAGCGCTGTTTTTCACAGAGAGTACCTTTCTTGTGGATTATAAATCGCTGTTTAATCAGTAGGTTTGAAACAGCAGCTCCATAATCACAGCATTATTAGGAAATGTTTTCAGTTTGGCGCAAGTGTATATAGTTTTCATTTAGAAATAAAACGTTTGCTCTTAGGAAATAAAATGTTGGCATTATCATATTATGCCTGCCCAACTCAATTTAACCTTGTTCAGCGACATATCAGGATGTCACTGGATGGGAAAGGTGATATCTTTCTCTCATAACTTTTTTTTTTCACCCGGCGATTCCCTTCACTGTAACAGTAATCCTGGCGGCTGCTGTATTTTTTTTACGGGAGGCGGAAAGGGGCCTCAACCCCCCCCACCACCACCACCACCTTTACCAAACGATCGGGGGGCCCGGTAAGGATGCGACCAATGGCATCCGGTTCCTAGGACACAGTGAGAGAAACCGATGTTCCTCCCACTGTGTGACGTCAGAATCCGGAAGCTGTTTACAAACAGTTACCAGCAGGGGCGGACTGACCATTCGGGCACTGCCTGAGGGCCCCATGCCACTAAGGGGTCCCATCAGGTTTGCCAGCCTCAATGAAACCAGGGACAGTATGTAAAAATCTGTGCTTTTTTAAAAATCCCAAGATTATAGCTGCCCTGCCTCTCCAGCACCTTTTCAGTGTGTGTATGTGTATTCTGTGTGTGTATATTGTGTGTCTGTGTGTGTATACTGTGTGGCCCCATAATCTATTGCCTGGGGGCCCCATAATCTCCTATTGCCCAGGGGCCCCATAATCTTCTCCTATTGCTCGGGGGCCCCATAATCTTCTCCTATTGCTCGGGGGCCCCATAATCTCCTATTGCTCGGGGGCCCCATAATCTCCTATTGCCCGGGGGCCCGATGAGTTGTCAGTCCGCCCATGGTTACCGGGATGTACAAGCATCTGATCAAACCAATTTTGGTATCATCAGATGCTTTGGAGGCCAGAGGAGACATCTGGGGTCTAATTGACCCCAGATCTCTCCATAAAGAGGACCTGTCACGGCTTGTCCATCCCTTGTAATAGCAATAAAAGTGATAGAAAATATAAAAGTGTAAAAAAAAAAAATGTAAATAAAATAAATCAATTAAAAAAAATGTAAGTACCCTAACTCTCCACGCTCGCGCGCAAATGCAAACACGCGCATCGGTCCCGCACGCATATGTAAACGGTGATCAGATCATACATGTTAGTGTCTAAAATGCATCGCCTATTGAGAGTTTTAGCTGCATTTGCCGTAACGTATTTTGGCATATTTTTAGCCGTATTTAGCCGTACCGTATTTTGGGCGCCAAAATAAGGTACGGCTAAATACGGCTAAAAATATGCCAAAATACACAGGCGTATTCAGTTTTAAAGCGTGACATGTTTGGTATCTATTTAATTGATGTAACATCATCTTTTATATTTTTCTTGTTCAATATGTTTATTTAATTTACATTAAAAAGAAGAATATAACATTACATTGACATGTACATAAGATTCGGAAATTAAGAAACATTGTCATACAATTGATTATACGATCTCATTTAGATAATAGAAGAAAGAGCTTAAATATATGTAAAAGAATCAAGAACAAATGCGATCCTAATATTAGAGAGTAGAAGACCCTAAGAAGTATAAAAATAAAAATGAAGAAAAAAAATAAATAAATAAAATTCCCTCAGGTATCTGCACATTCCCCAAATGGGATCAAACTGTGGACGAATGGGGGCATCTTCTTTTATATTTTACCTAAAAATTGGGTATTATATTGTGTGTTTGTACATTAATATTAATAACATTTTTTTTCCAAAAAAATTTGCGTTTGAAAAACCGATGTGCAAACATCGTGTGACATAAAAATATTCAAAAACCTACCATTTTATTCTCTAGGGTCTCTGCTTACAAAAATATATATATATATAATGTTTGGGGGCTCTAAGTAGTTTTCTAGCAAAAAAAAAAAATGCTGATTTTCACATGTTGGAGAGGAATGTCAGAATTGGCCCGGACTGGAACTGGTTAAAGGGATAGTCCTCTTCTGTCGCATGGTGACTTTATTGGTGAGATCTTTGAAGTCAGTTCCTGGGTCTGCACACCTGCTGTGTCTATTAAAAATAAAAAAAAAGGCTCCCAACTTCCCTGCTAAATTTATTGTGTATTATGGAGGATGTAACAGAATAAACTGGAACACACTCAGGCGAGCCGGAACACCCAAAACATATGGGTGGACAGGAGCAGAGTCGGAATTATGGCTGTTTGGATATGCAAGACTTGTATGGTGCTGTCAAGTCACCTGTTATTGTGGGGTGATCTTCTGAGAGCTTGACCGAATGTCCTTAGTTTTGGAAACCGATTTCTGGAATACACCTGGCACAGCAGGTGGAGAAAAACAGGGCAGCATAATAGCATGGGATCGGTAAGTTAGCTACTGAACACCAATGCTGGGCTCAGGTTTTATTTCACTATTACTGAAACCAGTCGAGGCTCATTTTTTACCCAATTGACACCAGTGATTTGGGGCTTTTCCCACCCACTGACACCAACAATTTGAAGCTCTTTTTAGCCACTGACACCAATAATTTGGGGCTCTTTTTTACCCACTGATGCCAATGATATGGGGCTCTTTCTTACCCACTGACACCAATGATATGGGGCTCATTCTTACCCACTGATAACAATGATTTGGAGCTTTTTTGTACCCACTGACACCAGTGATTTTGGGCTCTTTCTTACTCACTGATGTCAATAATTTGGGGCTCTTTTTTAGCCATTGATGTCAATGATACGGGTCTCATTCTTACCCACTGACACCAATTATATGGGTCTCATTCTTACCCACTGACACCAATGATATGGGGCTCATTCTTAACCACTGACACTAATGATATGGGACTCATTCTTACCCACTGACACCAATGATTGGGACTCATTCTTACCCACTGATACCAATGATATAGGGCTCATTCTTACCCACTGACACTAATGATATGGGACTCATTCTTACCCACTGACACCAATAATATGGGGCTCATTCTTACCCACTGACACCAATAATATGGGGCTCATTCTTACACACTGATACCAATGATATGGGTTTCATTCTTGCCCACTGACACCAATGATATGGGGCTCATTCTTACCCACTGACACCAATGATATGGGGCTCATTCTTGCCCACTGACACCAATGATATGGGGCTCATTCTTACCCACTGACACCAATGATATGGGGCTCATTCTTGCCCACTGACACCAATGATATGGGGCTCATTCTTACCCACTGACACCAATGATATGGGGCTCATTCATACCCACTGACACCAATGATATGGGGTTCATTCATACCCACTGACACCAATGATATGGGGCTCATTCTTACCCACTGACACCAATGATATGGGGCTCATTCATACCCACTGACACCAATGATATGGGGCTCATTCATACCCACTGACACCAATGATATGGGGCTCATTCATACCCACTGACACCAATGATATGGGGCTCATTCTTACCCACTGACACCAATGATATGCTCTTTTTTACACACTCCCTCCACAGAGACCGGGCTCTCACCGGGAGCCCCAGGTCCCGTACTAATGTTCGGGATGTGGTATAAATAGAAAGGGGTTTTTTTTGCGACTTTATATGAAGCACGCGATCAACTGGACCGTCTGCCTCCATCCCTGTTCTGTAATTGAAAACAGAAAAAGTTGGGACATTAAATGAGGCATGTGACAGAACTGGTAAAATGATGGGCAATGCCACATTTATTGATTCATGAGGGTACACATAAAAAGACATGGCACATTACAGAAATAAAGGATATTGACATGAGCTGATATGTACAGTATACATGGACATCAATTTTAAAATCCATAATTGCACTAAATTCCATAAAACTCATATATAGGATCTAGGTAAAAAATGCATGATTGTATAAAGGCTGCATCCAAAAATGTTGACGCGTTTCATGGACTGATCTCCACTTCCTCAGGAACAGGTGCAGGATCCGTATAAATCAGCTCAGAACTCGAACGTGTGGTGCTGAGAGTTGAGGAAGGCCGAAAACGCATCCCTCTTGGGAGCTGTGGGGACGTAGCCTATGGGCAGCCAAGGCACATAGACTTCACATTGGGGGGGGGAACAGTGTCCATGTTGTAAAAATCGGTGGTATATGCAGCAGATTAAAGGCTTGTCTTGTAGTCCCCATAATTGTGATCATGGGCCATCAACAAAAAAGGTATAATCCACCTGGAAGCACAAAAGTAGTTGTGATGATATGTACGGTTTTACTAGCACATATCAAAGTTGCAAAATTGTGCTTAGGCATTAACATTTGTTTTACCCTTAGGTGCGAAAGGCTTACCCTGACACCAATAATTGGGGCGCGTTGTTTTTTTTTTTTTATTATCAATGATTTGGTGGCAGTTTTTTTTCCTGTTAACTCCAATTGTTTGTAGCTCATTGTTTCCCACAGACACCGGTGATTTGGAGCTCATTGTTAGCTGTTGTTCTAATCATATGGGACTTTTTTTGTTCCTAAGGACATTATTGATTTGGTGGTCATTTTTCTCACTGACACCAATGATTTGGAGCTCACTTTGTTTCCTACAGACACCGGAGATTTAGGGCTCGTTGTTTTTTCCCCATACCAAGGAGCTGGGGCTCATTTTTTCCAAAGGACATTAATGATTTGGTGGTCATTTTTTCACTGACACCAATGATTTGGAGCTCACTTTTGTTAGCTGAATTTTGCTACGTTTTTAATAAGTAACTGACTGATCATCTTAAATCATGTATACTGATTGTATCTCTGTGGACATGTTACTTAGGGCTCTTTCACACATGCGGACCGTTCAGGCCTGCCTGTCAGTTTTTCAGGCGGACCTGAACGGAGGCCACCCGTGCCGTTTCTTCAGAGCCCTGTGCCGTTAACGGTGGCTCCCGCGCGCATGCACAGGAGTGACGTCATCGCGGCTCCGGCCAGTCACAGAGCCGGAGTCTGCGAACCCAGAAAGCCAGATGGGTGAAGATGAGAGCACCTGCAGATCTGACATCTCGGCGCTGGAAGAGCTTTGTTTTAAGGTAATGTAGCGCTGGTAGATTTTTCAATCTACCGCTGATAGGTAAATCTTGTGGGTTACTTTTTAGAGGAAGTCAGATTTGCCTCTGTTCCAGCTTGGCTGAGTTGCATGTTGTTCCACACTGTGCCGGTGGGTGTCGTTGTCACCATCGGGTGGTGTTGGAAAAGCAACGTGTTGAAGCGTATGAGTGCTCCTCTTTCCCGGAGACAACTCGGTGGAGGTGGTCCTCCGAGTTGCATTCTGGGAGAGGGTATTTATGGGACAGACGCCAAGTTCAGGGGTTCGTTTTCAGCCACCTGCTGGCCCTCCTGGCCGACAGGTATGTGCTAAGAGTACCACCTCGTGGTCCTCCGTTCCGGAGGCCCACGTCGCTGCGGCGTGTGGGTGGGCCCAGAAGCCTGTCTGGGGCCTACCACAGCAGCCGAGGAATGGTCCTGAGCTGTCTATCCTGAGTGAAGAAGCTGGACAACTGAGGAGATCCCAGGGGAGGACCCGTCATAGAAGGATCATGCAGAGTGCTGGTCTGGAGAGGGGCCTGGTGACTCGGTTGGAGGACGTATCCTGAAGAAGTCTTACTGCATTGTACTGCCGGGTTGGCTTGAAGGCTCAAGTACTGTGTCTGACATTCATTGCAAACCAATGCATCCTGTGGCAGAGGATCATACGGGTTTTATACCAAACAAGTCTGTGGCAGAGACTTTTGTTCATGCTGCGTACTGGCTGCTAGGCAAGTGAGAGAGGCCTATCCAGGCGGGCAAAGATTGAGTCCCACAAGGGGAGCGCATTCAACCATTCAACCGCAAGTGTTCAACTTCCAGAGAATGTCCTAAAGAATACTAAGGAAAGGTATTTGAGCTTCCCTGCAATTTTCCTTCTGCCTCTGTCCTGCTACTTCCTTTATGGTTTGTTCAATAAAGCATTGGAAAAATCTACTCAAGTGTTTGGTGTCTACATCGTCCAGAGGTAAACTCAACGGGACCCTAGACCCGGTACCGGTGAAACAGAGGTATCAAGAGAGAAGGTAACAAGCCCGCTTTAAACCAGCAGCTCCACCAAGAGTTAGTGCTACAGTAAGTTTAACATAAATGTGCTAGTATGCAATGCATACTAGCACAATATGACATTACCTTGCAAGTACAAAAAATAAATAAAAAAAGTCCAGCGGTTTACAACCGCTTTAAATGTTATGTGAATATCTGTTAGCTTATTTCAGAACCACATATGTGGACAGCTCCGTGTAAACCGTTTTGGGAGCTGCTTTGCTGACTTTTCAAAGGAACCTGTCTAGATAGTACTATACAGGCTGCCATTGTTCATTTATTTTCAAAGCGGAATTCCAGCCGTACCTTTTTTTTTTTCCCCACAATTGCAGCAAATCCTCTCCTGTGTTGAAACTGATCATTCCCAATTGTCTGCAAATCTGCATCTCCACATTATAGCCCTTTGAAATGGCTGCTGGTGTCTTCAGTCCGCCCTAATTTCCCATCTGAATGGCTTCGGTTATCATCGATCTTCTCTTCTCCAGATCCAAACTGTCACTGGCTGCCTCTCGCAAGCTATTAACTTTCTCTAATAATCCTTTTTTTGCTCTTCGTCATGTGTTGATTGGATCTTTAGGGGCTGGCTTCAGTCACTGTAGTGCTGTTCTCAAGCATTATATAAAAGAACACATCTCTGGCATCCCCTTATGCCCTGTACACACGATCGGACATTGTTCGGACATTCCGACAACAAAATCCATGGATTTTTTCCGATGGATGTTGGCTCAAACTTGTCTTGCATACACACGGTCGCACAAAAGCTATCAACTTTCTCTAATAATCCTTTTTTTGCTCTTTGTCATGTGTTGATTGGATCTTTAGGGCTGGTTTCAGTCACTGTAGTGCTGTTCTCAAGCATTATATAAAAGAACACATCTCTGGCATCCCCTTATGCCCTGTACACACGGTCGGACATTGTTCAGACATTCCGACAACAAAATCCATCTGATTTTTTCCGAAGGATGTTGGCTCGAACTTGTCTTGCATACACACGGTCGCACAAAGTAGTCGGAAAATCTGATCGTTCTGAACGCGATGACGTAAAACACGTACGTCGGGACTATAAACGGGGCAGTAGCCAATAGCTTTCGTCTCTCAATTTATTCTGGGCATGCGTGGCACTTTGTGCGTCGGATTTGCGTACACACGAACGGAATTTAACCGCTCGGATTTTGTTATTGGAAAATTTTATAGCCTGCTCTCACACTTTGTGTGTCGGAAATTCCGACGGAAAAAGTCCGATGGAGCCCACACACGATCGGAAATTCCGACAACACAATCTGATCGCACTTTTTCCGTCGGAAAATCCGACCGTGTGTATAGGGCATTAAACACGCATGCTTCTCCCTGCTGCCCACCGGGTCCTGCAGACTTTAGCTTTGCAATCTACTGATCAGTTGCATGCACAGCTAAAGTTTGCAGCACCCAGTGGCCGGCAGGAAGGAGCATGCCCATCTAAAAAAAAGATGCCAGGGATGTGTTCTTATATACCACTCAGGACAGGGTGCTGTGACATTTACAAGAGCCTACCAGCCTCTCCCACTAGACTGGCAGACAGTGGTGACGTCACTGGATATCCAAAGGAGGGGAGTGCAAGGGAAGGTATTATAATCATACACGACTCTTCAGCTTTAAGGTTCTAAACCGCAGGGGTCTCAAACTGGCGGCCCTCCAGCTGTTGCAAAACTACAAGTCCCATGAGGCATTGCAAGGCTGACTGTTACAAGCATGACTCCCACAGGCAGAGGCATGATGGGACTTGTAGTTTCACAAGAGCTGGATGGCCACCAGTTTGAGACCCCCCTGTTCTAAAACAATTATCGTTACCATTTCTGCACTACTAAGTAAGTCCCTGGCCTGAATTAGGCATATATGTATATTAGGTGTCCTAAAAGTCACTCACCAAGGTGGGATGAAATTATAATAAAAGAGCCTGCACCCTCTAAAAAAAAAATCAGCAACGGCAGCTCCCATATTACTGTCCCGAGCAAGGTTCAAAATCCAGGGTTATCACTGACCCAAATCAAGCATGAACCCCCCGGCCATCTCCCAGGTCAGTGGCTCACCAGTTAGGAAAGCAAAGCAAATCCCCCCCCGGAATGTGTCATCTGGGCTCAGAATACTCTAGCATTGAATGGTGCTCATAGATTTAAGTGTTGTATGAGAAGTTCTGTAGTGCACCCAAACCCCTCACCCAATGGTGGCCATAAACAGAATGATTACATGTGATGGTGGTAGACATAGACAGGTAAGTGCACATGAGTATACATCCTAACAGTCCTGGATTGGGTGTGATTGTCCCAACTGTCCCATATTTTTACCATAGTTCCAGAGTCTCCAGGGTGTTGAAGCTTTGTCCCTCAAAGGAGGACAACCCCGCCACACTGTGCCCACAGATCATTCATATGCATATTGCTGCAGGATTTCTATATGAATGAGCCACTGGAAGATTTGCATATAAATAAGTTGATGGTGGGATTTGCAACCACCCCCTGCACTTTATGTTCTACATAATACTTATCCCTACACTCTGTGTTTTACACACTCCTGACCCTTGCACTCTCTGTGTTTTACACACTCCTGACCCTTGCACCCTCTGTGTCACATACTACCGGCCCTTGCTCTCTTTGCAATACCCACTCCTGACCCCTGTATTCTGTGTGATATGCACTGCTGCACCCCTTGTGATGCCTACTTCTGACCCCTGCACTTTGTACATTATGTACCCCTGACCTCTGCACCCTGTGTGTTACGCACGCCTGACCCCTACATGAAAGACTCTATGCTGTGCATTTCATACACTTGTCTACTGTGCTCTGTATGCTGGTTTATATGACATACTGTTAACCACTGCACTCCATGCACTGGAAAGCACTCATGAACCTTCCATTCCCAATATGGCTGCCCTTGTTACACACACTGGCCCTCCCAACATGGCTCCCCTAGTTACACACTGCCCTTGTAGAGTCACATATGGCGACCCGTCACATTTGGCTACCCGCTGGACTGCCCATGCACGACGCGGCCATATGCCTTCCAACACTGTGGTGATCTGCGCTTGCGCAGAATTTTGTGGCCACACCCCTGAGTCCAGGTTCAAGCCCCACCATCCAAGTGGACATACAGTTAGATTATAATTATGCCGAGCGAAGCGAGGCCGTGCCCAAAGTGTTGCAAGCGAAGCGAGCCCGCGAGGGGCCCTGTGGCAAAGTGGTCTTACAACAGTGTTGGAACACATATGGCGGCGTCGAGCATGCGCACTCCAGCGGGTAGCAAAATGTGATAGGTAGGCGAATGTAACGTGACACCCTTCCCAACATGTCTGCCCTAGTTACACACTACCCTTCTCAACATGGCTGCCCTAGTTACACACTGACCCTCCCAGCATGGCTGCCCTACTTACACACTGGAACACCCTCCCAACATGGCTGCTCTAGTTACAGACTGCCCCTCCCAACATGGCTACCCTAGTTACACACTGCCCCTCCCAACATGGCTACCCTAGTTAGATACTGCCCTTCCCAACATGGCTGCCCTAGTTACATACTGCCCCTCCCAACATGGCTGCCCTAGTTACACACTGGAACAGCCTCCCAACATGGCTGCCCTAGTTACACACTGCCCCTCCCAACATGGCTACCCTAGTTACACACTGCTCCTCCCAACATGGCTGCCCTAGTTACACACTGCCCCTCCCAACATGGCTACCCTAGTTACACACTGCTCCTCCCAACATGGCTGCCCTAGTTACATACTGCCCCTCCCAACATGGCTGCCCTAGTTACACACTGGAACAGCCTCCCAACATGGCTGCCCTAGTTACACACTGCCCCTCCCAACATGGCTACCCTAGTTACACACTGCTCCTCCCAACATGGCTGCCCTAGTTACACACTGCCCCTCCCAACATGGCTACCCTAGTTACACACTGCTCCTCCCAACATGGCTGCCCTAGTTACACACTGCCCTTCCCAACATGGCTGCCCTAGTTACACACTGCCCTTCCCAACATGGCTGCCCTAGTTACACACTGCTCTTCCCAGCATGGCTGCCCTAGTTACACACTGCCCTTCCCAACATGGCTGCCCTAGTTACACACTGGAACACCCTCCCAACATGGCTGCCCTAGTTACACACTGCCCCTCCCAACATGGCTCCCCTAGTTACACACTGCTCCTCCCAACATGGCTACCCTAGTTACACACTGCCCTTCCCAACATGGCTGCCCTAGTTACACACTGCCCTTCCTAACATGGCTGCCCTAGTTACACACTGCCCTTCCCAACATGGCTGCCCTAGTTACACACTGGAACAGCCTCCCAACATGGCTCCCCTAGTTACACACTGCTCCTCCCAACATGGCTACCCTAGTTACACACTGCCCTTCCCAACATGGCTGCCCTAGTTACACACTGCCCTTCCTAACATGGCTGCCCTAGTTATACACTGCCCTTCCCAACATGGCTGCCCTGACAAGGAGTGTGGGGTGTAGCAAGATGGCGGTGTTCCGTCAGATTAGGCGACCCGTCGGAGTATGTATTGTGAAAATTAGTATTTAGAAATCCATCGGACTGTTTACATTTTGAATTATAAAAGCAGCGCTGTTCTGTCAAATTAGCAAACCTGTGAAATCAGCAGGTATGCAGCTGCTTTTAAAATGCAACATCTAAACAGACCGTCGAATTTCTAAATACTGTTTTTCACCATATATGCTCCGTTTCCTGTTAAAAGTAACTATGAAATGCAAAACTCTGGTGGGTGTAACAAGATGTCCGCTTGCCCCCTTCTCGGTGTATCCTTACTATGGAAGAGTGTGGGGGTGTAGCAAAACGGCGGCGATGGAACGTCACTTCCGTTACCAATTCTGACGGGTCGCCTAACCTGACGAAACGGCAGCTGTGCCTTTCGCGCTTGGGCACTGCCCTCCACAAGATGGCCGCCGCGGCCTCCTGTTTCCTGACCTTCCCAAGATGGCGCCCCATGTGTCGCTGGAATTGAGGGACGGAAGTGCTGCCCGGAGATAATGAAGATGGCGGAGTGAGGGGGATGTTGTGACCGGGTATTATGGATAAGAAGAAGGTGTTGGAGGTGACGGCGGCCTCGGTAAGTGACAACACACAGCTCGGTCACACACGGGCTCTCTCTGCACATGCTGGGACTTGTAGTTCCTCCAAGGCTGCTCAGCCAGGCTCTCTGATAATAATGTCCAGAGACATATCTGTACTCCTCACCCAGCAGGAATGTGAGGTATCCCATAGCAACCAATGAGAAGCCCCCCTCTCATGCTGTGACCCAAAGCAACCAATCAGAGCCCAGAATCTCTTAGTGTGGTAACACATAACCAATGGGAAACCCAGCTTCTCCTGGTGTGGTAACCCATAGCAACCAATTGGAACCAAGATTCTCCCGGTGTGGTATCCCATAGCAACCAATCAGAACCCAGCCTCTCCTGGTGTGGTAACCCATAACAACCAATCGGAACCCAGCCTCTCCTGGTGTGGTATCCCATAGCAACCAATCAGAGCCCAGAATCTCTTAGTGTGGTAACACATAACCAATGGGAAACCCAGCTTCTCCTGGTGTGGTAACCCATAGCAACCAATTGGAACCAAGATTCTCCCGGTGTGGTATCCCATAGCAACCAATCAGAATCCAGCCTCTCCTGGTGTGGTAACCCATAACAACCAATCAGAACCCAGCCTCTCCTGGTGTGGGTTATTGAGTGGTTGCTATGGGAGCCTACATTTAGCACTTTTGCAGAAGCTTTATTTATAAAGGCGTTATAACAACCCATTTATGAAGGAAAGCTGTAAAACGCACCAGAACGCACATGTCCTTATTTAAGGTTAAGAAAAAAAAAGGGGGGAGGGAATGCACTTAACCGCATCAAAAACGCACCAAAAAGCATTAAAAAACCGCCCATGCAGAGAAGCATCTCTGAAGCAAATTGGATCATGCTTTTCTGGGGGGGGGGGGGGGGGGCTTTCGCCTTCCTCTGGATCAACTGTGGGTATAGGATTGTGTATATGGGATTGTATGATATTTTATATTTCATTCTTATGGTTGAACTGGGTGGACTTGTCTTTTCTAAACCTGATTATCTATGTAACTTATAGCATAATATGTTTGTGTATCAATTTATTTAAAGTATAAAAAGCCACTCCAGTTAAAATTAGCATTGAATATCCCTTAGGAAAGTTTCCCAGAAGATGGGCCCCCTCGCTTCGTTCTGGTGCCGCGATGACGTCATACGCCAGGCTCCGCCCTACGTGTTTCGTCATAAGAAAGACATCGTCGGGGGTGTTGTGACAGGTACTCTTTATGGAAAGAGATCTGGGGTCTAGAACACCCCAAATCTCTCCTCTGTCCTTAAAAGCATTCAAAACACCAAGATCGGTGTTTATGAATTCTTTTGATTTTTTTTTTTTTTTTTTTTTTTAAATGGCGCCATTGATGTCCGGGTAAACCAGGACGTGATTTGAGGTCATCGCTTCTGGGTTACCATAGCCAAGCGCTGATCAAAGCCAATCCCAGTGGGACGGGAGAGCCCGAGCATGTCATGGAAGGTGGTGGCGCGGGGGGGTGGGGCTACATCCCCTCCTGCTGCTTCTAAAAGCAGTCCAGTGGCTAGTTAGCCACTAGGATTGCTTTTACAGCCAACTGCAGACTCTAAAAAAAATGGTACTATAATCACCGAAGTTTCAGCGACGTATGGGTACGTCGCTGGTCTGGAAGTGGGTATAGGTAAGAAAACGGTCCATTCGGAGAATTAAATTGTCAGACCTCATATAACATAGCAGAAGCGTACCGATCACAAAACCTAAATTCACCAATCCAGCCACATTTAGTAAGAGAGAAACCTCTCGGGCCAAAGAAAACAGGAACATCTACAGAGCAGATCTGAAGAGCAGCCACTTGGCCCGAGTAGTCATACCTTTGTCATGCATTATAGAGTAGATCTGATCTCCGATCAAGACCACCACGTGTTTGGCAGAAAAGTACTGCTAGCTGTAGTCCATCACTTAGGCCTCATGCACATGGCCACAGGAGGCCAAACAACATCAGGTCACACTTAGTAAGGGGCTCCAACAGCCTTGTGGGCCAAAAAAGCAGGAGCATCTCCAGAAAGGATCTGCAGAGCATCCACTTGGCCGAATTTTCATACCTTTTGTCAAAGCTGCAACCCATAGTCCCTCACTTAGGCCTCATACACATGGGCACACGAGGCCAAACAACATCAATTACAGTCACGTTTGATAAGGGCTCCGGCAGCCTCTTGGGCCAACAAAAACAGGAGCATCTCTGGAATGGATCACTTGGCCGAGTATTCATACCTTTTTCACGTAATATAGAGTAGATCTGATCTCCAATCAAGACCAGGCGTTTGGCAGAAAAGTACTGCAAGCTGTAGTCCGTCACTTGGGCCTCATGCACATGGGCACCGGAATACCCCCCCCCCCCCCATATAACCAGCATGTATCCATTGATTGCTATGGACAGCTGTGTGCTGCACCTGTGTCTCCCGGGTGCAGAAATGAGCCTGCAACTTACAATTTATAGCCTCATGCCCCCGTGTGCCCCATCTGCTTTCGGTGGGCAGAGCCACTCTCTCTGGTGCTGTCCTTGAAGATTCTTAGAATTTACCAGATAACCAAATCCTTTTTTTTTTTTTTTTTTTTTTTTTTTTTTATTACCAGCAGCAAATCAGATCTTTTTCATTTTCTAACTTGCATTGGAGTACAGTTGATATCATGCCCCTCTTTTCTCACATAGTCTGCATTTCTTTGCAGCTGGTCGATCTCAAAGCCGAACTTTTCCGCAAACAAGAAGAATTCAAGCGCGATAAATTTTCCAAGGCTGGTGATGGGCCCTCAAAGCCAAAAGCGATCCCTAAGGTAGGTAGCACAATAGAATTTTTAAAAAAATGTTTTCTTCCCATGTGTGAACATAAAGAGCATTAGAGATCAGAAGTTTTCGGGATCCTGGTACCAACCCACCTGCCCGATCCCGTCAGGAAGTCGACACGGCACACCGCTAATCACAAACAGTGAGACATTTCCCAGTCCGCAGCTGCACAGATCAGGAAATATCTGTCTCTCTGTGATTAGCGGTGTGTAGTGTTGGGTTCCTGGCGGGATGGGGCAGGTGGGTTGGTACCAGGATCCTGAACACGCCTGAGCCCATCTCCAATGAGCATCATCATCACTGCTGTGCACATGTCTATTTGTAGCCTAGTTACTAAGGGTCGAATTACACGGGCGATTAAACACACTGCGATCTCCAGCGGCTAGAATCTGCGGATTGTTGCGGCTGGAATGGACAGGTTTGTTCAAATAGCTGCTCAGCCTTTGAGCCAATACAGTGCAATGACAGGCTGTTGGCAGCTGCCGCTATCCGTGAATGTTGACACTGCCAGCGACTGTCTGCGGTGATCATGGTTGGATGCACATAAAATATTCACATAGCCAGCAATCATCGCAGGTAATCTCTGGCTGTGCGAACAGTCATTAATAGCTGCAGCCACTGACAGCCTGTATGGGCTCAGCAGCTGAGCAGCGATTTGCCCATGCCTGCCCATTCCAGCTGCAGGAAATTGCAGCGTCCGAAATCACCAGTGTGAACAGACCCTGTCATTTTAGGGTCTGCTGCTGCTGCTGACACCCTGTCATTGCATTGTAAGGGGCTCAGTGACTGCAGCCGTTTTCACACTCTTGTTCATTCCATCTGCAGGAATCCATAGATTCTCACTGGAGGAAATCGCTCATGTGAATGGACCCTAACCGTCATTTTGCAGCAGGTGGAATAAAAGCAACAAAGCTGAAAAACTGTTTGCATTGATTCCACCAATTGCAGTTTTTAGCGGAATACTTTTCACATCCTTTTTTCTCTTTTTTTTTTTCTCTTTCCAGAAGCCTAATATCTGGAATAAGCAGAATGTCGGGGTCACGGCCCGAGCAGAGAAAGATGCCGAGCAGAAAGCTGAAGAGAGCAACACACTTGACAAATCCAGGTCAGTCACCGGGATGATTCTTGTTTGTACAAAAGTGCACCTGTCATTTATGGAGATATTGATATATGGTTAAGGTGTTGGGCACCAGTGGTAGGCATTGCCCCCTGCTCCTGAAAGCGGAACTTCACTCCCTCAATCATCAGTGACTATTTTTAATCCTTATGCTGCTACCATTAATACATGGATAGGAAGGTATATTATATTTACTTGTTTTGACATTTTTTTTTTTTTACATTTCTTCCGTTACTTCCTCTTTTCTTGCCTAGGCAAATTATGTCATACATCCCAGGAGTTGTCAGGAGAGGGAGAGGGGCTTTGTCAGCTAAGCACACCTTCCTGCCTGCATGACTGAGATTAGGGCAGATGGATTACAGAAAGTAAATCCTACAGAAATCATCAGCCCTTACTCAAGATGGTTGCGGCTGGAAATGCTTGGGGGGGGGGGGGTTCAAAGTGAGTTCTCAGCATAATAAAGCATGGAGACATAGGTGGATGGGGTGGATTCAAAGTTTTCTTTGAATATTAAAAATGAATTAAATAGTGTTTTTGGTTTGTAGTGCTCGGATGCAGTGTAGTTCCACTTTGTACTCGGAGTCAATCTGTGATAGTGTGACAAGGAACAAAAAGCAACAAGACAATAGACCTGCGTTGTGCCCTGGTCAAATGGTCAGTATGCCTAAAAGGGGGCATACCCAAGTATGAATTGAAATAAAAATAGAAAAGAAAAAGGGAATGGGTGGGTGGGACACGAGATCCTACGACCGCAAGCAAGGAGAAGAAGGAGGGCAGGCTTTATGCAGCCTGACTCCTCCTACAATAACAGGCTGACCTGCGGTCAGCCTTACACTTGTACTCGGAGTCAATCTGTGATAGTGTGACAAGGAACAAAAAGCAACAAGACAATAGACCTGCGTTGTGCCCTGGTCAAATGGTCAGTATGCCTAAAAGGGGGCAAAAATGACCATTAGGATGAATATGATACCAAATTATAGCCCACTGAAATTACGAATACACTAACAAATAACAAATGCTTATGGTATCTCAAAAATGGCTCTGGCCAACCCAGAGAAACCAGACGACCTCCACCTACCCAACGGGCTGGAGTCCCTGGCACAAATACACCGAACCTGCTCCTATCACTAATGACCCAAACCGGGTATAAGCCTGCCCTGAGCACCTAGCTGGTACCCAACATGAAGGAGACCATGAGAATGTGATAGATACCACACGGGAAAATTTGACCCATGGTGAGAAGTCCGCTGATCACAGCCGGAGGGCTACTCTTCAAGAACCCTGAGGATACTAATAGAATGCGCAGCAAATAAAGAAAGTCTGTCGGGGTCTCCAACAACATGAAAAGCTGAGCCCAACCAGAAACGCCCTGACAATGCCATGCCGATACGTGATAAAAGGGCCAAAAACCGAACCAAGTAGGAAGCCAACTGATCCTGACCTAGAGACTTGAGAATATTCGGAAACCACTAACCCCCTGAGCCTGTAAAAGTTGCTGGAGCTGCCATGCCGACTTACCATAGTTCCATGCTTCCGCCAATCCTAGCCAAAAGTAACTAGGAAATAAAAGGTCGTGTGCATACCAGAGAGAAAAACCAGTCCCCTGGGTAACCTACTCCGCGTAAGTGGCATGCCACTGGGACAGCAACATGAACTACGAAAGAACATGAGCATGCTGAGACCCTGCGACAGGAACGTAGCTGCCTGAAAGGACGAAACACATGTATTATGCGAGCTACAAACCGTAAGCAGCCTAAGCACCGAAGCTGCAAGAAACCGCAAACTACATGAAACCCTGGTAGCACGAGAACGTGAATGATAAACAGCATGAGAAACATGAGAACGCGAGTAACCTTGGGAAAACCTGAGAAAACCTAGAAGAACGAGAGAAACATAAGTGAGACTATTGCATGAGAAACGTAAATTGCATTAGAAACGTAAAATTGCATGAGAAACGTAAAATTGCATGAGAAACGTAAAATTGCATGAGAAACGTAAAATTGCATGAGAAACGTAAATTGCATGAGAAACGTAAAATTGCATGAGAAACGTAAATTGCATGAGAAACGTAAATTGCATGAGAAACGTAAATTGCATGAGAAACGTAAATTGCACGAGAAACGTAAATTGCACGAGAAACGTGAGTTTGTATGAAATACATAAACAGCGTAAGAACAGATGAGGAGACTTGCCACCGAACAAGCCAATTAAAAACGATCACCTCAATCTGTCAACCCATAGACGTGATGGGTATTCAACAGTGGTAGAACATGAACAACCCAGCTGTTTAACAACAACCAAATAACATACATAACAAGCAGCCCCAAGACATAATACCCCTGGTACCTGACAATGATGATGTGGGTGCAGGAATGGCAAGACCAATAGCGCAAGAATGTGAACCTAATGATGACACCCCCCTACTGTATGCAATGAGTGAGCCCGAGCAACCTGCAGCGCCTGAACAGGAAATTAAAAACGAACACTCAGGGCTAAGATACCCACAGACAGAGGTGGGTAAAAGTAAAAGTGTAATGGTGAACGTGCACGTATGACATATGGAAACAGGCGAGAAGATTGTGGGACAACAATCAATTAAAAAACGAAACCTCAGCCTGTACAGATCTGTAGACGTGACAGACCCTGAATAAGAGCACTAGCTAACAGAAATGCAGTGAATGAAAAACTGTGACAAACATATGACATAAACATATATCATAACCGTAAAATACATGGGAACCCGAGGGAAGCAAGGAAAGCGAGAGAAGCCTGGGAAAGCGAGAGAAGCCTGGGAAAGCGAGAAAAACAATGGAAAACGAGAGAAGCAATGGAAAATGAGAGAAGCAATGGAAAACGAGAGAAGCAATGGAAAACGAGAGAAGCAATGGAAAACGAGAGAAGCAATGGAAAACGAGAAAAACATGGGAAAACAAGAGAAACAATGGAAAACGAGAAAAGCAATAGAAACTGAGAGAAGCAATGGAAAACGAGAGAAGTAATGGAAAACGAGAAAAACATGGGAAAACGAGAGAAACAATGGAAAACGAGAAAAGCAAACGAGAGCAGCAATGTCAAACGAGAATCAAAGGAAAACGTGAGAATCAAGGAAACACGAGAGAACAAACGTGAGCACCAAGGGAAAAAACGTGAAAAAAAAAAAAACATACGAAAAGTAAAACATGATAAATGTAAGAAACATGAAAAAAAAAAAAAAAAAAGACATAAGAAGGGACACATAGCACGAGAAACCTTAAATGCATGAAAACACTGTAAAATTTGCATGAAAACACTGTAACTGCATGAAAACACCCGAAAGCAACATGGAAAACAAGAGAAACATGAGAAGACGTGAGAAACATGGGAAGACGTGAGAAACATGGGAAGACGTGAGAAACATGGGAAGACGTGAGAAACATGGGAAGACGTGAGAAACATGGGAAGACGTAAGCATGAACAAACGTGCGAGACATGGAAAACGTGGGAAGCGTAAGAAACATGGAAAACGTGCGAAACAAGAGAACACGTGAGAACCACGTAAGGCGTGAGTAACATGGGAAACACGAGAAATGTAATGAATAGGCAAGAGAAATGACAAATTTCATAAGAACACGAACATTGCATGAGAACACCGTAAATTACATGAGAAACATAAATTGCATGATGAGAATCGTAAATAACATGAGAAACATAAATTGCATAAGAAAATGTAAATTGACCATAACAAAGCATAAAAAAATGGAAAAATATGCATAAGAACCACAATTTATGAAAAACGTGAAATGCCTAAAACGTGTAAAATGCATGAGAAACCGTAAAATGCATGAGAACCGTAAAAAAACCTGAGAAACTGTAAAAAACACAAGAAACCGTAAAAAAAAACATAAACTGTAATATGCATGAGAACCCATAAATTATATGAGAAACCATAACTCGCATGGGAACCAAGAGAAACGTGAGAACCATGAAAAACGCGAGAAAATGAAAGAAACATAGGCATAGAAATGACAATTCGCATAAGAAATCGCACATTTCCATGAGAACACCGTAAATCGCATGAGAAACGTAAATTACATGAGAAACGTAAACAGCATGAGAAACGTAATTGCATGAGAAATCGTAAAATGCATGAAAACCGTAACTTTTAATGGAACCGTAACCTGCATGAAACTGTAAAAAGCATGAGACACCGTAAATTGTATGAGAACCGTAAAATGCATGAGAAAACCGTAAAATGCGTGAGAAAACCGAAAAAAGCATGAAAAAACCGAAAAAGCATGAGAAAAAACGTAAAATGCATGAGAAAACCGCAAAATGCATGAGCAAACCCGTAAAATGTATGAGAAACCGAAAAATACCTACGAAACTGTAACATGCATAAGAGACCGTAAATTGAATGAAATCGCAAGAAAATTATGAAATGCATAAGAAACCAAAATTGTATGATGGTAGTGGAAATCGCACTACTGCCGCAGCCTCAGGGGTCCGCAACATACCAGAGGATGGTTATAAATTTCACATTAATTTCACATTAAGACCTCTGTCATCCAGAATTCCACAAATTCCACTAGTTCCCCTCTGATTTTTTTTTTTTTTTTCATCACTGCAAGACTTCCCAAAATTTGACACTTACCATGGAAAATTCCCAGCAGAATGTACAAGCATACATCCTAAAACAGTGATATAATTGGTGATTGAAGGGACATAAACACTTACCAAGGCTCACACAGTAACACCCTAACTGTACCCAACCTATGTTGCCTATGTACCTGTCCCTCTGCCGACCCAGAGGCACTTACAGCGAAGTGGATGCAGAGCTGAGAGGCGAGGCACCGCACGAGCTGCTCCGAACCCGGAAATGACGTCAGAGCCGCCCAGGAATGATGCTGCACGAGATCCCATATCCTGCCCATCCATACCTATGCTGCAAAAACCAATGCATCCTCGAACCTCTAACATATGGCTGAATGACAGCGGAGCTGACAGGCACTGCCGCAGCTGCAGGGGATTCCCCCCCCCCCCCCTCACATTCTCTGACCTGAACAGCCAGTGTTGACAACGGACCCAAGTACCAAGACCACTAACCCACGTGTCCGGATGACAGCGATGAGCAGGACACAGCACACACGAGGAGCTGCGAAGTGAGGAAGCCCCAGCCATCAACGACACAGAGCAGAGGAGGGGGCGAGGCCAGAGACAGCCCAAGCAACAGGTCCCCGGCGAAAGAGGAGGGGAGAGAGAGAGCGCCCAGAGAGCGACCGAGAGCCCCCCCGCAGCGCGCACACACTGCCCCCCCACCAGCCGGGAGACATGAGCACCCCCCGGGGACGAGCCCGAGCTGGACCTTGACCATCCCCTCCAGCACAACAGGGCGCCGAGGCCGGGCGAGGAGGACAGAGCGAGTGTGTGCGTGCGGACACCGGCACGGCTCCATGACAGAGGACGGGAACCCAGAGGGCCGCCCGCAGTGCTGTGTGAGGGAGAGCGGTCACCACGAGCGGTGCTCCCCCTCCTCGTTCAAACCTGCAACCCTGCCGCTGCCACAGGGAGACTCGCTCCTCGCAGCCGCACATCCTCCCGCTGAGACAAACCCGGAAGTGACGTCAGACGCACACGAGATCCTACGACCGCAAGCAAGGAGAAGAAGGAGGGCAGGCTTTATGCAGCCTGACTCCTCCTACAATAACAGGCTGACCTGCGGTCAGCCTTACACTTAATTGGGTGTCTGCCTACATGGAAGTCCCATTAGGGTCTGTAAGGGAGACTTACAAGGCTGGCACCATAGACTTTGATATGATAGAGACAGAATATCAACCTAAAATCCAGAAAAAAACACATGATACAAATGTTATAAATGGGGTAAAATAAGTATTGATTCCCCAAGCAACCAACAATAATTCTGGCTCCCACAGACTGGCTACAGTAGGTGCTCATGTGGTACACAGATTAGTCCTGTCAATGTAAGAAGATGCTCCTAACGACAACTCCTTATGTGTATAAAAGACACCTGTCCACAGAAACTTTCTTCCATTCAAACCTCACCACCATCATGGGCAACACCAAAGAGGTGTCAAAAGGACGTCAGGGACAAGATTGTAGACCTGCACAAAGCTGGAATGGGCTACAAGACCATCAGCAAGAAGCTTGGTGAGAAGGAGACAACTGTTGGAGCAATTATTCGCGAATGGAAGAAATACAAAATAATCATCAATCGCCCTCGGTCTGGAGCTCAATGTAAGATTTGGCCTCATGCGGTGAGGGATGATCATGAGAAAAGTGAAGGATCAGCCCAGAACTACACAGGAGGAGCTTGTGAATGATCTCAAGGCAGTTGGGACGACAGTCACCAAACAAACCATTGGTAACACAATACACCACCATGGATTGAAATCCTGCAAGGTCCCCCTCCTCAAGAAGGTACATGTAAAGGCCAGTCTGAAGTTTACCAATGATCATCTAAATGATTCAGAGAAGGATTGGGAGAAAGTGCTGTGGTCAGATGAAACCAAAATTGAGTTCTTTGGCATTAACTTGCCCTGTTTGGAGGAAGAAAAATGCTGACTATGACCCTAAGATCACCATCCCCACAGTCACACATGGAGGTGGAAACATGATGCTTTCGGGCTGTTTTTCTGCTAAAGATACAGGCCGACTTTGCTGCATGGAGGGGGCCATGTATTGTAAAATTTTAGATGAGAACCTTCTTCCTTCAGACAGAACACTGAAGATGGGTCTTCCAGTATGACAATAACCGAAAACATACAGCCAAGGCAACAAAGGAGTGGCTCAAGAAGAAGCACATTAAGGTCATCTAGTGGCCTAGTCAGTCTCCAGACCTTAATCCTATAGAAAATGTATGGAGGGAGCGGAAACTCTAAGTTGCTAAGCAACAGCCAAAAAAACTTTAAAGTGGACCTTCAGTCATTATTTTTTTTTATCTTTCCATCTATTAAATCTTCTGCCCTTGTTGTTTTAACTTTGGATAGTAAAACATTTTTTTTTTCTGGCAGTAAATACCTTATACAGCACACTTCCTGTTTCTTGTCTGGTCATTAGTCTAGGCTTATGACATCGTGTCTGTCTCTCTCTCTCTCTCTCTCTCTCTCTCTCTCTCTCTCTCTCTCTCTCTCTCTCTCTCTCTCTCTCTCTCTCTCTCTCTCTCTCTCTCTCTCTCTCTCTCTCTCGATGGGTCATAAGAGGGCCAATGAGAGCTGCAGAGCTGGAGGTGTGCCTCTGTGTAAATCCAGGAAGTGAACAGGCAGCAGCTTCAGCTGCCCACAGTTAAAATGGCTGCAGCCAGACTCAGTGGAGGGAGATTTCTGCAGCATATTTGGCAAGTACAGAATCACAGTATATATAAAATAATATGCAAAGTGGTTGGAGGGAATCCTCAGAATGGCAAAATTGTTTTTATTACAAATTATGTGAGCAGACTTCAGTTCCTCTTTAAGGATTTAGCGAAGATCTGTAAAGAAGAGTGGACCAAAATCCCTCCCGAGGAGATGTGTGCAAACCTGGTCACCAACTACAAGAAACGTCTGACCTCTGTGCTCGCCAACAAGGGTTTCTCCACCAAATACTAAGTCATGTTTTGCTTGGGGATCAAATACTTATTTTACTCACTGAACTGCAACTCAACTATTTTAACATTTGTGTCACGTGTTCTTTCTGGATTTTGGTTGATATTCTGTCTCTATCAGAGACAGGTAAAATGTACCTATGACAAAAATTTATAGACGCTTCATTTCTTTGTAAGTGGGCAAACTTACAAAACCCGCAGGGGATCAAATAATTATTTTCCCCACTGTATGTGTGATGGGGACCTTAGATTATAAGTTCCTGGAAGATAAGTACTCACAGTGGATATAAAAGTCTACACACCCCTGTTAAAATGTCCGGTTTCTGTGATGTAAGAAAATGAGACAAAGATAAATCATTTCAGAACTTTTTCCACCTTTTTTTAATGTGACCTATAAACTGTACAACTCAATTGAGAAACAAACTTAATTCTTTTAGAGGGGCGAAGTAAAAATAAAAAAATAACGTGGTTGCATAAGTTTGCACACCCTCTTTTAAAACTGGGGATGTAGATGTGTTCAGAATTAAGCAACCAATTCAAACTCATGTTAAGACCTGATTCACACCTATGCAGGTTGCAGTTTGCATATTGCAGGTGCATTTTGCGTTTTTCAATACACGTTTTTGATCCATTGAATTCTATAGAACCAAATACCAGAAAAAAAAAAGTCCCTGGCCATTTCCATAAAATTCACAGATATGAACTACATCCGTAGGAAGCCATGTTACATGGACTGTAGTGTGTTTCTACAAAACTGAAAACGCACAAAAAAAAATGCATAGGTGTGAACCAGGCCTGAATAGGAGTCAGTACACAGCGGCCATCATTTTAAAGTGCCTCTGATTAACCCCAAATAAAGTTCAGCTGTTCTAGTAGGTCTTTCCTGACATTTTCTTAGTCGCATCCTACAGCAAAAGCCATGGTCTGCAGAGAGCTTCCGAAGCATCAGAGGGATCTCATTGTTAAAAGGTATCAGTCAGGAGAAGGGTACAAACTATTTTCCAAGGCATTAGATATACCATGGAACATCATCATCAAGTGGAGAAAATATGGCACAACTGTGACAAGAACTGGACAAACCTCCAAAATTGATGAAAAGACGAGCAGAAAACTGGTCATGGAGGCTGCCAAGAGGCCTACAGCAATATTAAAGGAGCTGCAGGAATATCTGGCAAGTACTGGCTGTGTGGTACATGTGACAACAATCTCCCGTATTCTTCATATGTCTGGGCTATGGGGTAGAGTGGCAAGACAGAAGTCTTTTTCGTACAAAGAAAACATCCAAGCCCGGCTAAATTTTGTAAAAACACTGAAGTCTCCCAAAAGCATATTGGAAAATGTGTCTGATGAAACAAAGGTTGAACTTTTTTGGCCATGATTCCAAAAGATATGTTTGGTGCAAAAAACAACACTGCTTATCACCAAAAGAACACCATACCCACCGTGAAGCATGGTGGTGGTCGCATCATGCTTTGGGGATGTTTTTTCTTCAGCTGGAACAGGGGCCCTAGTCAACGTAGAGGGAATTATGAACTGTTCCAGTACCAGTCAATATTGGCACAAAACCTTCAGGCTTCTGCTAGAAAGCTGAACATGAAGAGGAACTTCATCTTTCAGCATGACCATGACCCAAAACATACATCCAAATCAACAAAGGAATGGCTTCACCAGAAGAAGACTAAAGTTTTGAATTGGCCCAGACCTGAATCCCATTGAAAATCTGTGGGGTGATCAAAAAAAGGCTGTGCACAGGAGATGCCCCCCGCAATCTGACAGATTTGGAGTGTTTTTGCAAAGAAGAGTGGGCAGATATTGCCAAGTCAAGATGTGCCATGCTGATAGACTCATTCCCAAAAAGGCTGAGTGCTGTAATAAAATCAAAAGGTGCTTCAACAAAGTATTAGTGTAAGGGTGTGCACACTTATGCAACCATATTATTTTATTTTTGCTTCCCTCCACCTAAAAGATTTCCATTTGTTCAACTAAGTTGTACAATTTATAGGTCACAAAAAATTTCTGAAATTATTTATCTTTGTCTCATTTTTTTTACATCACAGAAACCTGACAAACCTTTAACAGGGGTGTGTAGACTTTTGTTTTTACAGTATGTAAAGTGCTGAATAAATTGTCGGCGCTATATAAATTCCTGTAAAAAAAAAAAAATGAATAAAAAAAAAAAAATGTATAACGTGAGCTGCAATCTTTTATCTTTTTAGGAAGAAGTTGGAGGAGAAAGCACTCCTGTATGAGAAGATGACCAAAGGAGACTTTCCTGGTAAGATTACAAGGAACGGATTCAGCTCATTGCTTTGTGATCCGTAGGGACTTCAGTGCACAATTCTCTGTTTTATCCCTTTTTAACCACTTTTAAAATGTCATGAACTTTAATGGGTTAAAACGAGCTTCTAGCTGCAGCCATGAGCTTAGTACCTTCTCTTCCTTTTTTTTTTTTTCCAGCCAATAATTAGATAAACGGAGGAAGGAGGACCATTCCATGCCACTACGCCCACATCCTATAATTCATAGATTTGCTACAATTTTTTTTTTTTTGGCTTTAAAGGACTTTTAAGGGCATATGGTACAAACATTTGTGCTAACGTCAGTTACATATGGTTACAAATTTACATTTTATTATACAAAAGATAAAAAAAAACATATTTATGTATTGCATAAAGGATTCATATATCTAGAATATTTGGTTCCTGTTTAAATGTAACAATCCACATGAAATCTCAATGCGTTTCAAACACTCACTGTCTTCTTTGGGAGCACCTGGGAACAGAATATAGTAATTGGGATTCCTTTAAAAATAGTCTGTATAGGCCATCATCTCTTTAATATCATCTTTGTGAACCAATACCTCCACCAGACTGAGGGGAGCATAAATGAGGATCACAAACTGACAGGTATTGGCACAAGCGATGCCCGAAAATCCTGCCAGAAAATGGATTCCAGTAATGGATTCTATGGGAAGGCACTGGGCAAAGGAGGAAGCCCCTAATATGCTTAGATACATTTAGGCATTGCAATATGAAGCCCCAAAGATCTCATCAGCAAGTGGATGTACATGTCCAGAGTCCACCAAGGAGGCTGACAAAATGAATGGCCTCCTTGGTGGACTCTGGACACACACCTGCTTGTTGAGATCCTTTGGGGTTCACATTGCAATACCTGAGCATATTGGGGGCTTCCTCCTTTGACTTGTGTCTTCCCATAGGATCCACTACTGGAATCCATTTTTCGGTAGTTATTTTGTGTCGTTACCTGGTATGTTTGTTATCCTCATTGATCCTCCCCTCTGTCCAATAATCGTCTGTTTGTTAAAGTTGATCTGGGCGGTTCTACAGCCACCTGATCACTTTTACAGTAGTAAGAAGGGCAGGATTCCCCCTTCCGCTGCCTGTGGGGAGCCCGGGACCACAGTAAACCTCTCTATCAGTTGGAGCAGGAGGTGATCGAAGAACATTCAAGAAAGGTTGCCAGTTTCTTGAAAGCCCGAGTTCTTCATCCCGGGCTTCCAGTTAATTTTTATTTTTGTTTTGCCAAAAGTCTTTGGTCTGGTGATGGTGACGTCTTCCTCTTGGAATCTTCTCCCGGGGGTAGTCCTTTGATGCAGAAAAAGGTGGTAATGTGGTGATTTGAATGCAAGGTGTTGTGGGCCCATGGTGTCCTCCATGGTTTGTTCTAGGACATCTAGTGGCAGAAAGCTATTAGATGAGGTAGACAGCTTCAGAGAGGAGGTAATAAGTATGTCAGCCAAAGTGCCGGAGGAAACTTTTTAAACCAAAAAAAAAAAATTGCCTGGAGTTGAGCTTTAAAGTCTTTGTAAACCCAAAACTCGTCTTTATTAGAGACTGCCAAACAAAATTGTCTGTTTGTGTGTGCTGTTTGGTAGCTGTAAAATCTTTGTAGTAAATGACTAAAGTCCACCCTATATATTAGGATTTTTTTTTACTCCCTGATGGATCAATAATTCGATTTTGAGAGCACATTACACTGAGTTGCCGACCTCTTCGTTTTAAGTACATGGAAAATGGCTGGTGTTCCTGCCAGTTGGTTTTACTTCCTTACCGCTGCCACCTCCTGGCCTTTTAAGAGGATCTAAATGCCGCGAGGCAGCAAGATACCTTCCGATCATGTCACCTCTGTGATTGAATGTCACATGATTGGAAAACTCCCAATCGCAAGTATGCATCGGTAGCTTTCCGGTAAATGTTCGTTACTGTGCTGGGTAATGCTCACAGGTCCCTCTAGACTCTGCAGTGTTGCCGTCGGTGTCACAAAACCTCAGGAAGCTGCAGGAGCAGGGACACACGGCGGCTGGAGGGTGGACCTGGGGCATGTCATTGAGGGCTGGCTGTAAGAACACAGAAAAGACAGCCAGCTGCCAATGACATAAGAGAAGAAATGGCGGCTTGGGACCTGAGCTGTGGCAGTGGAGCAGCAGAACAATGCTGAATTTGCTGGACATGTATGTCTTATGAAGGAAACCCTTTATAACTAAGAGGGTGATCAAAAAAAAAAAAAAAGAGATGGGAGTAAAGTTTTTAAGCTTAATGTCTTAATGCCCTGCCTCCTCTCCCTCCTTCTCTTTGAAATTGGATATTTTTGTTTTTCAAACATCTATGCTGGAAAGCAGCATTTCTGAATTTATTGCCTAAGTGGGAATGACATCTGCCTTCCCTATTTGGATTCTGCAAAGCTTCCCTCCCATAAATCTAGGCACATGCAGGGAGACGGATAATATGGAAGTCCTAAAACATCTCTGTCTTTGCATGCACCGTTCCTCCCGCTGGTGCCATCGATGGGGGCATCGTTCCTCCAATTAAAATCAGTAATTGGACATGGGTTAGAGCTGCACGATTCTGGCCAAAATGAGAATCACGATTTTTTTGCTTAGAATAAAAAGATCACGATTCTCGTAACATAAAATTTTTCACATTATACAAAAAAAAAAAAATTTTAATTGATTAAAGTAATTTTTTCCAAAAAAATTGCATTTGGAAGACCGCTGCGCAAATACAGTGTGACATAAAATATTGTGACAACCACCATTTTATTCTCTTTGGTGTCTAATAAAAAAAAAATATATATGTTTGGGGGTTCCAAGTAATTTTCTAGCAAAAAAAAAATGATTTTAACTTGAAACCAACAAATGTCAGAAAAAGGTTTAAGTGGTTAAACTTTTTTCACTTACACACAAAGTCTATTCTGTTGACAAATTGTTACAATGTTTATACTTAAAGCGGGGGTCCACCTATCTATCGTTTTTTTTTTTTTTTTTTGAGTTCATTCACAAACTTTTCTTCTCAGCATTACATACTCACATATTGTGTGTAATATGTCCGCCTGTGTCAGATTTCGTCGGAAAGAATAACTTATTTTATTCACTGCAGGCGGTTTCCATCTTCATTGTGGGCATTTGAAGCCCACAAGCATTTATTTCCTGGATGTGGTGAATGCTGTGCTCCCAGCATTCACCGCTCGTTCCCGCACATGCTCAGTGGCATCCTGGGAAGCCTGAGACTAGCTCCCAGAAGTCTGGGAGAGGCTAGAAACACGCCTACTCCCACGGGAGGAGAACCAGGAAGTGCAAAGAAGAATAGAAAAATAAAAGGTAATTACGGCGATTTAAATTTTTTTAAACGGCATGTCAGCATCTAGGCCAGGAAGAGAATACATACAGATATTGTTCAAAATTTGGGTGGAACCCCGCTTTAAGTTCAACTGATAAAGAATGTTTTGTTTCTTGGCAGACTGCCCGGTTTTTCTCTTCCTTATTTTGAGGGCTGTGGCTTCAGAAGAGCAGAGAGAATTCTTTGCATAGAAAGAATTGTGAAACACTTTAGTCAAGATCGTGATAACGATTCTTGACGATTAATCACGATAACGATTCTTGACGATTACTTGTGCAGCTCTAACATGGGTTACTCCAGGGCTTTTTTTGTCAGATAACAGGTGCAGGTAATCTTCCCCTGACCCACCCCTTGTCTTCACTGCCTATCTACCTCTGAGCACCGTCTCTTGTCTCCTCCCCCTTCTCATCTCATAGTACCACCCCCTTTAGAGAATACAGAACCAAGTGTTTTGTGGTGCTAAGTAATTTTGTTTGACATGTATTTTGTATACAAAGAAATCCAGCACTGTAGATCCCCTACCAGAAACGTTAGACTCCTTCTCACAACAGTAGATCCCCCCCCCCCCCAGCAACAATATATCCCCCAGTAACCAGCATCAATAGACCCCTCCTCAACAGTAGATCCCCTACCAGCAGCATAAGACTCCTCTCCACAACAGTAGATCCCCTACCAGTAATGCTACATCCTTTCCCCCCAGCAACAATAGATCCTCAACAGTAGATTCCCTACCAGCAGCATAAGACTCCTCTCCACAACAGTAAATCCCCTACCAGCAATGCTACATCCCCTCCCCCCAGCAACAATAGATCCCCCAGTAACCAGCAACAATAGACCCCCTCCTCAACGGTAGTTCCCCTACCAGCAATGCTACACGCCCCAGCAACAATAGACCCCCCAGTAGTCAGCATCAATAGACCCCTGCCCAACAGTAATCCCCCCCCCCCCCCCCAAGCAGCGTAAGACCCCTCCCCACAACAGTAGATTGCCCTCCAGCAAAGCTAAACCCACCAACAATAGATCCCAATTAGCCAGCATCAATAGATCCTCCAGCACCCCTTGCTAACGCTTAGATTCAGCGCTGGAAGTGGCGTCCCCAAAGCCCTGGTTTACACCTACTGGCCGCAGTCTGGCCCCCCTAAAGTCTCAAGAACCATAAACCGGCCCATTGCTTAGAAAGTCTGGAGAAAACTTAACTTAACTTTTGCTACTTTTATTGCTCTGATAACCTAAAAAATTGTATTTCTGCTACTTTTATTGCAGTGTTTTATCTCTGGATTGTTCCAGATTAGTCTTCCTAAACTCTGTGCCTCTAATGCTGTAGAAAGGTATTACGTACACTTTAACTTTCCTGGGATTCAGCCAGCCCTAAATTACCGAAATGATTGCAATTCTGTAAAAATGTTCAGTTGTTTATCTACTTTCTCTTCCCACCTCTGAAAGGTTAAATGATTTGACATATATAATGGTCTGTGATTTTCCTCTTCATAGCCGGTACAGAATCAGCTCCGCATTGTGTATGTTTCGGCACGTACCATTCTGACTCATCCCAGGTTCAGAGTCGGGCGATTCGCTATCTCCTGGCCTCGCTGTTGCTTCATCTCATTATTGGTAAATTGAGGTGCTCAATGCCGACACAGCTGGTGCTTTTATGTGCGAGACGAGAGCCTCTCATCCGGCGCACTTCATGCGCTCCTTTCAAGTCTCTCTTATGCTGTATTGAAGCGCCGGCATCAAAGCCCCCAATTTTCGGCTCCCATTAGTTTTTTATTTTCCATGCCAGCTGATGCTGGAACACGCTGCTTTAACCATTCCTTTCTCCTGTGCTAATGACACGCCGTCTTTGCCTGGCAGATGAGGAGACGGAGGAGCTGTACCTGGTGGATTTTGCACAGAAGATTATAGACAAGCAGAGAGAGGTGCAGACATTGAGTCACAAGGAGCAGAAGGCGGACGATGGGGAGGAGGACACGAGAGCTCCAGATCTGCCAGTCCCGGGTCCTAAAGACCCCGAGGAGGAATGGTGAGTGTATTTCAGAGGGACTACTTCATGGCAAGTACATGTTAATCAAATTGCTAAAGGTTAATCTTAAAAATTACAAAAAACGAAAAAATGAATGCAAACGCCCAAAGGCTTACTCCTTAAGAATGTATGTTTATTGAATGAATAAGATCACAGCATAAAACAGAGGTTGCTTATACCTTGCAAAAACACCCCCCCTTCTCCCTGAAACCCATACACCTCCACCCACATGCCTATACCCCCCCACCACTATGAATTTGGATCCCCAACACTGACTCCCCTACAAAAGCCCGGAGCAGCCCTCCTGGAGAGCTAAGACAGTGCGACCAAAGTCCCCCCCCTAAAAGATGGATCCCCTATAACAACAGCACCTGAACGCTGATTGGATCACAGTTCGTGAATAGCGGTACTGGAAAAACAGAGCCAGTTGATGAAGTGGAAAAGGGAAAAACCAGGAAAGGCAGATTAACCTTCATATTGTAAAAAAGAACCCTAGAATACTGGGAGCCTGATCAATAAAAGAATAAGTTGAGGTGCCGCCCACTATAAAGGCTGGGTGTATATAAAAAAAAAAAAATAGACCATAAAAATTGCAAAAAACAAAAAAAATGAATGCAAACACCCAAAGGCTACAGTTTAGATAGTAAACCCCACGCCACTAGTAGTGATTTTTTTGTAAAAAATGTAAAATTTATTGTTGCTCCCCTCAGAAGAGTGATGTGCTCCTGTTGGTAAATAAAGTGTTAAATCCAGGGGGCGCTAGTGGTGAAATGTGTTAGACCAATTGTGAAGTAAATATCTATAAATCGGATATAATAAATGTGATTGGTATTTTCCAAATTATGTGAACGCAGTTGGTAGTGTGAATTGGGACCACAACACCATATAGATGTAAAAAACAAAACAAAAATCAGCCCTCCAATTAGAACAGTGTTTTCCAATAAAGAAAAATAAAAAATAATAGAAAATACCATTCACATTTATTATATCTGATTTATAGATATTTACTTCACAACTGGTCTAACACATTGTTTTATGCATAAGACTATAGTTATTTTACACGTATGTTTTGCTGTGGATTTTTCTTTGTAAGTCTCATTCCATTAATGGTGTTTTTCATATTTTTTGGGATTATTTATATAGACACATGTACTCTAGCGGGCTGGTATATCCAGATCAGGGGTGTCAAACTCAATTTCATCGTGGGCCGCATCAGCATTATGATTGTCCTCAAAAGGGCCGGTTGTATCTGTAAGATTAGATGTCCAGCGCATCCCCTCACATTAGATGTCAAGAGCCCCCCCACCTTCAGAAGCTGAGTCCCCTACTCTCCCTAACATCACAGTGCACCCCCCTTTCCTTATGCTGCTGCTGGGAAGAAGCTGGATGCATTGCTTGAAAGCAGAAAGTAGGGGTCTGGAGGAGGGCAGGAGCTCTCCTGCAGTTGCAGGAGAGGTGCGAGGGCCACATGAAATGGCCCGGTGGGCCGGATTCTGCCCGCGGGCCTTGTGTTTGACACCTGTGATCTAGATTGATCAGCTGGCACACATTATTTCACAACTAGCGCCCCCTGGATTAAACACCCAAAGGCTATCTCCTCAAGAATGAATGTTTATTGAATGAAAAAGATCACAGCATAAAAACAGAGGTTGCTTATACCCTGCAATGATGCCTGTAGCTGCAGGCATCATTCAGATATCACCGCTCAAAGTCCACCACGTCATATGACGTTTGGGCGGGTGGGAAGCGGTTAATGAGTGCTCACCAGCGCCCCTCACAGTTCATTGAAAGCTAAAGGCCATCTGCAGCAATGGCCGATGTTAGTTGTAGTTAATTCATTCATTCAAATTTTGAGAGGGTGCATGGAAAAAAATCCTCACCTGCTGTCGCAGTGGGAGATGTTAAAGTACCGTATTTATCGGTGTATAACACGCACCCCAAGTTTGGGAGAAAATTTTAAGGAAAAAAACTTACATTTAAATGCCCATCAATGCAGCCTTGCACAGCGTCCATCTGCATGCTTGTCCAGTGTCATTTGCAGCCTTGGTGTCATTTGCAGCCTTATCAGTGTCCATTTGCAGCTTTTCCAGTGTCGATCTGCAGCTTTGTCTGTGTCCTTTTGCAGCCTTGCCCAGGCTGCAGTTAAACTGCAGTGACATGTCAGTGTCACTGCAGTTTGAAAATGGCGCTGCCGGCGCCGAAATACACAGAGCCGGTCCTCGGCTCTTCTCGGCGGCTCTCGTTCACTTTCGGCCACTTTCGGCTCCACTCGTAGTCCCGCCCGGGATGGGCGTGACTGTGAGCGGAGCCAGCCGAAGTGTACTCGGCTAGGTTCAGGCGGCGCTCGAGTGAAGCCGAAAATGGCCAAGAAGAGCCGAGGACCGGCTCTGTGTATTTCGGCGCCGGCGGCGCCATTTTCAAATCGCAGTCGGCGATCGCTCCGCTCAGTCAGCGGGGGATCGCAGGGGATCGGCGTATAACACGCACCCGCGATTTTCCCCTGATTCTAAGGGGAAAAAAGTGCGTGATATACGCCGATAAATACGGTAATTGAAAAAAATGATTTTCAATATTTTTAACATTTTCAGCTTTTGTTAAAAATTATATCTGGTGGTCCTGTCATGTCAGTTTTTGCTCGGGCATTCTATAGGGTGACAACGCTCTTTCCCTGTGTTGTCACCCCTCAAATAGAGACTACAAGGGTTTGATTTACCAAAACGTGGAGAGTTCAAAATCTGGTCTAGCTGTGTATGGTAGCCGATCCGCTTCTAACTTCACCTTGCAATTCCATTGCACAGAGCAGGTCAGTACAGACATGTTTTGTTATTTTTAGAAGAAAAAAAAAATGACAGTCACTTAACTTTTCTATGGTTTACAGTGAGCTTTAAGACCTGTGATGTTATCCCCTGACAATGTTATTTAGAGCTCCTCTGCATGTGTGATCCACAAGTGTATTGATGTCTGATCATTTGTCTGCTCTCCTATCCACAGGGTGGATTATGTTGATTCACTAGGCCGATCGAGGCGCTGTATGAAGAAGGATCTACCAGACCTTTTGAAAATGGACAAAAATCTACAAGGAAAAAAGTAAGAGATCACAGCATATGACTAGTATAGAATACAGTGGGGTTGATTGAAACTGGAGAGTGCAAAATCTGCTGCAGCTGTGCACGGTAGCTAATCAGCTTCTAACCTCAACTTGTTCAGTTAACCACTTAAGGACCGAATGATTTGCCCCCTTAATGATCAGGCCATTTTTTGCGATACGGCACTGCGCCGCTTTAACTGACAATTGCGCTGTCCTGCGACGTTGTACCAAAAAAAATAAATAAATTGATGTCCTTTTTTTTTGTTTTCCCCACAACTATAGCTTTCTTTTGGTGGTATTTGATCACCTCTGCAATGTTTATTTTTTGCCCTACAAACAAAAAAAGCGACAGTTTTGAAAAAAAAAAACAATATTTTTTACTTTTTGCCATAATAAATATCCAAAGAAAAAAAGTCTTCATCAGTTTAGGCTAATATGTGTTGTTCTATCGCAATAAGCGTATATTGATTGGTTTGCGCAAAAGTTATAGCATCTACAAAATATATTCATGGCATTTTTATTATTTTATTATTTTATCAATTTAAAAAAATTTCTTTTTACTAGTAATGACGGTGATCAGCAAATGTTTAGCGGGACTGCGACATTGCGGCAGACAGATCGGACACCTAACTGACACTTTTGACACTTTTTTTGGGACCAGTGACATTTATACAGCAAACAGAGCTAAAAATATCCACTGATTACTGTATAAATGTCGCTGGCAGGGAAAGGGTTAACACTAGGGGGCAATCCTTAGGTGTGTGCTAGGGAGGTGTTTCTAACTGGGGGGGGGGGTTGGGTCAGCCTGGTAGTAGAGAGAGATCGCTGTTCCTAATCTCTCTACTTCCCTGACAGAACGGGTTCTGGCTCTCTGGGGAGTAACCACAGGTTGCCGGCGGACATTGCGACCGCTGGCCATGCGCATCGGCTCCGGCGTCGCGCCCTCTAAAAAAAAAAGTGGCCGCCATACAGCTATGCCGATTTCGCGCAGGGGAGCCAACCTGCCGCCATATAACGGCGGCGGCGGCGGCTGCTTGGCAAGCAGTTAAGCTTTGACAAAAAAGCATAAAATCTGATTGCTTTCTATGCAGAACTGCACCAGATTGTGCACACTCCAGTTTTAGTAGCTGTGTAGGGGAAATAGATGACGTCCATAAACTTTGTAAAATGTCAAGTGTGAAACAGCTCAACCCTCTGTGTGTCTTTACAGACCGGCTGCTCAGGAAAAGACTTTACTGTCTGAGGATATGAGAAAGGAGATGCAAAGACAGCAGTGGGAACAGGAAGAGGAAGAAGCCTTGAAGAGACCGATGGGTCCCTTACATTATGAAGACATAAGGGACAATGGTATAGAAACTTTCTCTTTTTGTAAAACTGTATGATTGCTCATATCCAGTATCTGCCGTACCTGGCTGAACTCTGTTTTCCCATGATCAATCATGTTTTTCAGTAAAGTACCAAACAGACATGCAAATTGCAGATGGCCCCCCTAGTGGGATTGACCCCAGGACCTAAGTGCTGCAGGGCAGCAGTGCGAATTGCATACTTTCTGTGCTGCCATCGTTAGAGCCCATTCACACTGGCGCTGCCCGTGCGTTAGCAGTAAAGCGCCGCTCGTGCGTTAGCGGTAAAGCGCCGCTCATTTTTAGCAGCGCTTTACTGCTGTTTAAGCAACGCTAGCAGGGCGCTTTTAACCCCAAAGAAGGGGCTAAAGACTCCTGTGTTGCGGCTCTTCAGAAGTGTTTTCCAGGTGCTTCGAAAATTGCTGCCCATTCATTGCAATGGGCAGGGGTGTTTTGGGAGTGCTAAATACAGCGCTCCCAACCTGCCCCAAAGATGGTGTTTGCAGTACTTTTTCTAACGTCCTGCAAGTGCACCGCCCCAGTGAGAAAGCACTCGGGCTTTTACATTCGGGCAGCACAGGAGGCAGTTTTCAGGTGCTATTTCTAGCGCTAAAACGCCTGAAAACTGCCTCAGTGTGAAGAAGGAAAGGGGACGCACCATCTAAGTGTACCTGTGTAAGCATTTGGAACAGATAAGGATAACTACACTGACATGGGTTGGGATCGGCATGTAACTGTAGCCATCTGAGATATACAGAGGCTGGTGGTGCCAGAGGTCGGCAGGTGAGCAAGTGTATTAGCAGAGCTCAGTATTAGTAAGTGGGTGGTGTGTATGTCAGCACAGAGGCTCTCTTGGAATGTACAAAGATTGTCAGGAAAGCAGCAGGGCACGGGCAGAGTGACGCCAGTAAGCAGCTGGATATGGAGCTGGAGTGCAAGGTGATCGGCTGTGCGGCAGCTTCCGGGTACGCTTGGTCCACTCAGCAGTGATCGACTCCTCGGCGCATCTTTCCTCATAGATGGCGTCCCTATGTGGCAGCGGTTGGGGGGGTGGTATGTGTCGTACGTAGTGGCGTCTTTATCTATTCCAAATGCTTGCACCGGTACACTTCCCTTCTTCTCTTTGCATATGTGTATTAGGTAATCTCAAGCCCTATCTAAGACCGATCACTAAATGCACATCTAGACGCCTTTGGTGACCCATCTCCTCAACAGGAAATGCCCTCACTACAATAGCAGACTACATTTCCTGATTAATTTTTTTTTAAAAAAAGGAAAGGAGCTGTTGAGGGTACGATTGTTTTCTGTGTGCCCTGTTCACACCATATATATGTGGTGGGGTGCAGAAAAATGCAGCACAATGGACATGATGTGAACAAGCCCTTAGAAATCATAACTGGCTGCATATTGAAATGAAAAGGTTGTTTTTTTTAATAACCTTAAACTTCTAAATGGTTTGTGCAGTTATAAATTTAGACATGGGATAGTTACATAGTAGGTGAGGTTGAAAAAAGTCCTTCAAGTCCAACCTATGTGTGTGATTATATGTCAGTATTACATTGTATATCCCTGTATGTTGTGGTCTTTCAGGTGCTTATCTAATAGTTTTTTGAAATTATTGATGCTCCCTGGTGAAACCACTACCACCTTACCGCTCTTACAGTAAAGAACCCTCTACGTAGTTTAAGGCTAAACCGCTTCTCTTCTAATTTTAGTGAATGGCCGCGTATCTTTATAAATTCCTTTTCGCAAAAAGTTTTATCTTTTATTGTGGGGTCACCAGTACGGTATTTGTACATTGAACTCATATCCGCTCTCAAGCGTCTCTTCTCCAGAGAGCATAAGTTCAGTGCTCGTAACAAACAACCTCCAGACCCTTTTATTAGTTTTGTTGCCCTTTTTTGTACTTGCTCCATTTCCAGTACATCCTTCCTGAGGACTGGTGCCCAGAACTGGACAGCATACTCCAGGTGCGGCCGGACCAGAGTCTTGTAGAGCGGGAGAATTATCGTTTTATCTCTGGAGTTAATCCCCTGTTTAATGTAGTATTGTGACAGTCATAGCCAGTGTACAATAAAGGAGTGTGAGCCCCTGCTGAAAGTTTAATTTGGGTAATGATGGGCAATGCTCTAGACCGGGGGTGCTCAACCTGTGCCCCGCGGAGCCCTCTGATGTGGCTCTCAACCTCAAACCAGGGAAGCTCATGCTCTGGGATGGCAGGTGGGCAAGCCCAGATCAAGATCAACCGGCACGCTATCCTAGAGCATCAGAGTGAATGGTGCTGGCAGAGGAGGAAGCGGGCAGAGCAAGCAAGAGCCGCATTAGCCGACGCTTCCTCTGTAGCACTAGCTCCTGTCCCGGTGGAGTGATACCAAGTGCACTTTGCCTAGCAGCCTGGAGAGCGATGCCAGCAGAATCTGGAAGAGGAAAAGGTCAGTGTATTAAACATCACAGACACTGCACATTTGCAATAGGCATATTGGCACTTAGAGAAAAGGATTATTAGGCTGCTTTCACACTGAGCCACAGGTGCAGCGCAGTGCACCTGAGGCTTTCCTGCTGGTTAGTTGCACTGAGCCATAGACCTTTATTATATCCTGCGGGTGTGGTGCACCACACCCGTAAGATGTAATCAAAGTCTTAACGGGTAAACTGGAATGCATCAGTGTGAAAGCAGCCTTATAGGGGGCTCAGGACAGTAAGGACTCGTTTACATTTGCGGTTTGGGGGTAGAACCCCATAGTTCATTGTGGCCAGTGACTGATTACCAAATCACCTAGAGAAGCTCCAGTCTGTAACAAAAAAAAAAAAAAATTAAGTCAGTAACTACAAATACTGTAGCTGCTGACTTTTAATAGAAGGACACTTGCCTGTCCAGGAATCCCGCAATGTCGGCCCCCCCGAGCCAATTCCTCAATCAGTTTCGGGTGCAGGCTGTGGCATTGTGAGTAAAGGAGACCGGCAATGAAGCCTTCAAGCTTCACAGCCGGTTTTCTACTGCGCATGCGCTAATTGCGCTGCGCTTTCTGAATGGACCCGCCGTCTTCTGGGACCTGTGTGTGTCCCAGAAGGTAAGGGAGGAGGAGTTGCCAGAAATGTCATAGATCACCGATCGGCGATCTTACCTGGCTCCGGGAGCGGGTACCTTTTTTGGGTGGAGCTCCGCTTTAATTGGCCCTCGCTCTTCAAAAGGTTGAGCACCCCTGCTCTAAACTATGGCTCGGACAACACTGCTATAAATGTCTATTTTGCAATTTGTTTATTTACATTTCTTTCTTCTCCATGGGGCTTGAATATTGGCCAACAAAAAACTGTAGGTCAGCCCGGGATAACCCATCCCACTACCAGCATGTGTTGTCCACTGTTCAGTTGGACTGATTTTGGACATCCCAAAAGTGAATGACTTGCCTGTGTTCCTCAATGTACGAGGATTATTTGTAAAATCCTATTCTTCGAGTCCATTGAGGGAGACGGGTACTACATAGTCTCAGTACTACTTTTTTACTTATCTGAGGCATGCTGGTACTAGGTGCTGTTATTCTGGGCTGGCCTGCAGTTTTTTTTGTTTGCCAATGTCCTGTTCCCCTGTAAACGACAGCAGTATAATCCGAATGTGCATGACTTCCTGTGTGCCTTGATAGATTACAAGAGAAGGATTTTACAGTGAGTGCAAAAATGATTTTTTATTGATAATATAAACTTTTTGTTGTATGTTTTGCTATTGCAGAGGCCAGGCAGCTGGGTGTTGGCTACTTTGCCTTTTCCAAGGATGAACAGAGCCGCCAGAAGCAAAGAGAAACGCTGAATATGCTGCGAGATCAGGTAAGAGGCACAGATAAAAATAACTGCAATTATCTATATTAGGACCTAAGTTGATAGATTTTTGTTTGCACCAGTTGTTGGGAAAGCAAAAGCAACTTGACGCAGGTTAGCGTATAGCCTGTACCCATGTAACTAATAAAGTACTTTTATTCAAGAACATCCGAGTTGCCAGCCTTCCTGATTTAAGCTTGATGCAGGTGGATGCAGCTTTGTAGGTTAAAGCTGAATTCCGGGCAAAACAAAAATTTCCCATGCAGTGGGGCTGTTCCCAGACTATATGAGTCAGCTTCTCGTTTTTGTCTAGGGGTTTGTAAAATGGAGATATACTTGTCTAATTCTCCGATCCTTCTCAACACAAGACTAGTCCCTGTGGCTCCTGCCCCCCCCCCGCGGTCTTGTGCTGTGGACTGTCCCTGATGTCATTATGCCCATAGACCTGTTCTGAACATGAGGACATCAGGAATAGTCCACTGCTGGATTGTGGGGGAGTGCCGTTTGCAGGTGGAGCGAAGGATTGGGTGAGTAAAAGCTTTCTCCAACCCCCTAAACAAAAACGAGCAGTTGACCCGTGCAGTGCGGGCACAGCCCCACTGTGCCCGTTGTTGGGCTTTAACTGCAGGTCAAAGCCACCCTATGAATGAATTCTTAATTCTCTCCAAAGCTCCTTGAGCTGATTTCTGATGTCCTTGCCCTGAAACTAATCCCCATGGGCATAAATAATGTGATCAGCTATAGAGAGGTCAGATCACAACTTTTGCAGGGAAGGTGATTATAGCAGCAACTTTTCTTAGCGTTTTTTAAAACTTTATTAAAACTGTTCGCGCCCGCACTATAGCCGAAAGATGGCCAAAATGCGGGCCATGTACGTCCTCCCATGCTCGCAGGGCGCGGGCGGCGCCTTTTATCAGCGAGACCATGAGATTCCGGGCCCCTTACCATGTGATCACCTGTCAGCCAATGACTGCTGATCACGTGATGTAACCAGAAGCCAGTGATCGGCTTTTTTTTTTTTCCTCACACTGACACCATGAGGAGAAAAAAAAACTGATTACTTGCTTGTGTAAACGGGACATCGGTCCTGCACACCGTGAGCCACTGCCACCTCATGTGTGCCACCTTCCAGCGCCCGTAAGTACTGCTAAGCAGTACCCACCAGTGCCACCTATCAGTGCCCACTAATGCCACCTATCGGTGCTTCATCATCAGTGCAGCCTCAGCAGCGTACATCAATGAAGGAAAAAAATTACTGGTTTGCAAAATTTTATATCAAACTGTGAAAACTTTTTTTTTTTTATTTCATTTTTTTTTTTTTTAGCAAAAAATAACCCCAGTAGTGATTAAATACCACCAAAAGAAGACTCTATTTGTGTGAAAAAAATAATTTCATATGGGTACAATGTAGCATGACCGTGGAACCGTCATTCAAAGAGTGACAGCGCTAAAAGTGCCCAGTAAGCAGGTGGTTAAATCTGAAATTGAATCTGTTTCGATTTTGCCACCTTCTAACTCGCAGACCTGGCGAGCAGAGATGTCCCGGACGAGCCCCCACATATATCGCTACCTCTGCAGAGCTGCTTGTACTATTAAGTACTCTGCTCTTTCCCTTGGCCCTAAGTGGAACCTCACTCCTGCTGACACCACCAGAATACCCTTGCCGGAGCCTCCCGGCAGTTGCACAAGAAGGGCACACACTGATTGTGGTAAAGCAACCCTCCTCGTCAACATGTGAATTAAATTTTTAAATAAAACAATTTTATTTTTATTACATACCTTATGAATAAAAGGGGCAGCCCAGGAACAGTCAGGCTGGGGAGGAAAAAGGCGAAATGATGCTGGCTATCCTCCAGCCCCTAAATGGGGCTGGCTATATCTGATTTCCTGCAGCTTCTAATGCACATTGTGAGAAGCTCACAGTGTGCAGTAAAATCAGAGTAATCAATTGCAGTCCAACAGAGGAGCTGGTACAACTGTGCAAGACTGAAGGGAAGGCCAGAGTTCAGCTTTAAAGGGGCAGGAAGGTTTTGATGGAGATGAACATTATTACAATACCAACACCCCCCCCTCCCTAAATGCCATGTCACAAATTCAAAATGAACATTTACAACGTTCTCAAGTAGTGTGAAAAAACACATTTTCCTCTTTCTCTTGCAGACTGAAGATCAAAGGGTAAAGCGTGAACGCCTAAAAGCAAAGCGTAAAGCAATGCTGGACGCACGGCTTGCCAAACTGCGGCAGCGTAAAATGAAAAATGTGACAGAAGGAGAGGAGCCGGAGGCAGCTCAGGGTGAGGGAAAGGAAATTATATTGTGGATATACAGAACTAATCTTTGCCAATCAGATTCTATTGTGTTTTTTCCCCCATAATGCATTGGGTTTGTTGAAATGATTATTTGATTGTTGCTAAAAGCAGGAGACTTTTTTTTTTTTTCTTTTTAATCAGTCTGATGACAATGGCATTGGGACCTGTTTGCTTTGTACATGTCTTTAACCCCTTTGGGGCCGGGTTTAGAATGGCGGGAGGTGGGGCAGGGCTTAACCCCGGTTCACACAGGGGCGGCACGACTTGCAGGTCGCCTCTATACTTCTGTATAGAAGTCTATGCAAGTCGCCCCAAGTCGCCCCCAAAGTAGTACAGGAACCTTTTTCTAAGTCGGAGCAACTTGCGTCGCTCCTATTAGAACAGTTCCATTGTATAGAACGGGAGGCCACTTGTCAGGCGGCTAGGTCGCCTGACAAGTCGCCCCTGTGTGAACCGGCACTTATGGTCATGTAACCGCCTTGATTGGCTGTCACATGATCGGAAAGCTGCTGATCACAAGTGGCCTTAGTGAGCTTTCTGTTAACCGCCGGTAACTGTGCCTGGAGCTCGGCGCTGAGAGCCCACATATTTCCTTGCGCTCGGCGCCAAGAGATTAGTCATAAACACACACTGTTCAATTTACATTGTCCCTTCCCTTTCTGTATGTGGATGATGGCACTGTAATTATTTTCAAAAAAAGAAAAAACTTCTAAGGACCCTTTTCCTAATCGATATACAGCTGTCACATGATCCAGATCTTTCCCAGCCTATCTGCAGGGAAACATAAGCAGGAGGAGCTTCTAGTCCTCTGCTGGTCACTTGTTAAAACAAAAAAAAAAATCGATAAACGGTTTTAAATTGTCATACAAATATATATTTGAAATGCAAAATTGCTAGCTGAATTGGGGACATAAACAGAAGGGGGAGGTAGAGAGCAGCAAGATCAACCGGGTTTTTTGTAGAAAACGAATCTCATAGTGACTGAGTGAGTATGAACAGCATGTAATAAGCCATTTATTGAGAGTTTTTTATGTGGGTTTAGTGACACTTTAAGATGTGTGTATATTTGTCTTATGTTTGTCAGTGTACATATTTATATCCTTTTGTATGTGACACAGAAGCTCAGGATGAAGTGATCGGGCCGGAGCCAGAAGAGCCTCCTGAGCTGGAGAAGAAGGTGGAAGTTGTCATTCAAGAGCGAAGAGATACCAAACCCGGAGTCCCCCATGTCAGGGAGTGGGACAGAGGCAAAGGTAAGGCTTGTCTATGTGGGATGTTAAATTATGGGGCCTCCCATAGCTTCTCATTAACCGCTTGCCGACCGGCTCATGCCGATATAAGTCAGCAGAAGGGCACATACAGGCAGGTTAACGTACCTGTACGTTGCCCTTTAAGAAGCGGCTTGCGCTCGCTGCGACCTCCAAGAGTGTGATCGCGGGTCCTGCGGACTCTATATCAGCGGGTATACCTGCGATCGTCTCACGGAGAGGAAGAACGGGGAAATGCTGATGTAAACAAGCATTTCCCGTTCTGCCTAATGACAGGACACTGATCACAGCTCCCTGTAATCGGGAGCGGTGATTAGGGTCCTGTCACACATAGCCACGCCCCCCACTGTTAGAATCACTCCCTAGGACACACTTAACCCCCACAGCGCCACCTAGTGGTTAACCCCTTCACTGCCAGTCACATTTACACAGTAATCAGTGCATTTTTAATTGCACTGATCGCTGTATAAATGTGGTCCCAAAATAGCGCCAAAAGTGTCCGATCTGTCCGCCATAATGTCAGTCAAGATAAAAACCGCAGATCGCCGCCATTACTAGTAAAAAAAAAATATTAATAAAAATGCCATAAAACTATCCCCTATTTTGTAGACGCTATAACTTTTGCGCAAACCAATCCATAAACGCTTATTGCGATCTTTTATTTTTTTTTTTTTTTTTACCAAAAATATGTAGAAGAATACGTATCGGCCTAAACTGAGGAAAAAAAAATGTTTTTTATATATTTTTTGGGGATATTTATTATAGCAAAAAGTAAAAAAAAAATTCATTTTTTTCAAAACTGTCGCTATTTTTTTTGTTTATAGCGCAAAAAATAAAAACCGCAGAGGTGATCAAATACCACCAAAAGAAAGCTCTATTTGTGGGGAAAAAAGGATGTCAATTTTGTTTGGGAGCAATGTCGCACCGTGCAGTTGTCAGTTAAAGCGACGCAGTGCCGAATCGCAAAAAACGCTCTGGTCTTTTGCCAGCCAAATGGTCCGGGGCTTAAGTGGTTAATTAGTGGACCCTGTACCAGGACAGGTTCGTCCATTGCCCTGGGCAAGGATTGAGAATTGTGCCCCCCTCTCCTGCTGCTAGTGAGTGCCATTGAATAGCTGTACTATCCTGCACCCATTCTCTGCCTGCTGCCCATAGTTTGCATGGAGTGTGCATTTGTGAGGGGGTGCCCCCCACATTGCCTAGGGCTGAGTAGAATTTCCGATCCGAACACCTATCGGTTGGAGTAGAAGTGGGGTGGGGTCCCCTGGTAATATGGAGCCTGGGAGTGCTGTGACCGGCGGCGATGGCTGCACAGAGAGAGAGAGGAACTGACTCCCTCTCTGTGACCCCGGGAACCGGAAGTGACAAGGATTTCATCACTAACGTTTCTGCCTCTGTTTACCTGCCCACTAACGGATAAATGAATAAAAATGTTTAAAAAAAGCGCCTGCTCCTCCATGCTTATGTGTAAATGCAAAAGTATGCGCAAGTCCCATGCGCAGATGTAAATGGTGATCGCACCAAACGTGAGGTATAGTTGCCAACATCAGAGCAAGAGCAGTAATTCTAGTACCATGAATAAGAAATAACATGAAATATGAACAAAGCATATCCCTCTATAGTGTGTACTTGTCTCAATCCAGAGCACTAAGTGTCATTTCTGTCTGCTGTTGCCTTCCTCTGCTATCCGCATGAATCACTTCTGGCAAGTTTTCCTGACACCAAGAGAGGAAAGGTGACAGGGGAGGAAGCTCTGAGCTCTGTTGCTGTGTGAAGGGTTGTGTGTCCCTTCCCTTCAATCAGCTCTCAGATCTCCTCACTGAGCTCTGCAGAGTGTAATTTCACCTCTCCGCTCCCTTTTTTTTCTGACTTCTCAGACAAGCTTTATAAATTCTGTAGAGAGGAAAAGACGGCAGATAAACAAGTACTACAACATATGTAGGAGGATTTGTTTTATCTCTGTGTATCACCTGAGGCTAGTCACTTCACTGGGTGTATGTAAGGGTTTACAAACGCTTTAATGTAATATGAACAACCATTTAAGCGTTGTTGGGGTGGGGGTGGGGGGGGGACAAGTAATATATAAGCTTCAGCAGTCTGGTCTGTTAGAATGACTTCACCACCACCTGCTCTTTTTTGTTTCAGAATTCACATTCGGCCGATGGTCCAAAGTCTGTGACGACCTGAGAAACGAACGCGAACCCGAGTTTGCACCGCCGTCCTTCTACGCTTCAAATAAAAAAAGAACTAAAAGGAATCAGAAGAACAGACAGAACCAGGCGGGACCTTCTAATGCGGGACCTTCTAATGACACTTCAGGATCGGGTGTAGAGAACAACCAGTATGCACAGGAAGCACCGGGACCCTACAAGCCCGCCAAGCTGGATGAGCGGAGTCTGGATGAAATGCTGTCTTATTACAGGAAGGTGACCTGATCCTACAACACTGTGCAGGGATGAGGGTGGAGGGGCTGAGAGCGCTGACCAGGGTTTCCAACCTCCCGCAGCATTTTTTACTGACAAAACATGGGAAATTTTCTGGCATTTTTTTACTGGAAACCTGAGAAATTACAGAACTCCTATTGAAAACTAACAGTGAATATTTGAACAGTATAAACATGATATGGAAACACCGACAATACCTAGAACAAAGTCATTTGCTTGATTTAGACTTAAAAAGTCAACCAAGCATGAAATTATCAGCCCCTGATATTTACTGGCAGTTGTAAAAAAAAAAAAAAACACTGATTTTTACAAACTGTCAGTAAATTTACTGGCGGTTGGCAACCCTGGCGCTGACCAGAGTGCCCCCCCCCCCGCCAGAACATAATGGAACAACAGGGACAATTGCTGTACTAACATTGGATTTGTTAGTACAGCGGCTCTGACCTGAACTGTCAGTTTTTGTTTTTTTCGGGTTGAACAGAAAAAAAAACTAGTGGTGTGTACTAGGCTTTAAAAAAAGGCATAGTCTACTTTTTTTTTTTTTTTACTCCCATATTTAAAAGGTAACATGAAGCATAGTTGCATAGATCAGTCGTTCTCAACCTCAGTCCTCAAGTACCCTGAATGGTCCGTGTTTTCAGGTTTTTCTTTACTTTCCACAGCTGCTTTAAATCAATATCAATGACATGGTATTGATAAGAGCTATTTTATCTAAGGGAAGTTCCCAAAACATGGGCCTTTGGGGGTACTTGAGGACTGAGGTTGAGAACCACTGGTATAGATCATCCCACTAAATCAAAACCACTCCCCCCCCCCCCCCCCCCCTTACCTCAATCATGGGGCGTTTCTATAGTATTTATCGGCGTATAACACGCGCCGGCGTATAACACACACCCCAAGTTTAGGAGGGAATTTTAAGGAAAAAAACTTTTAGGAGGGAAGTTTAAGGAAAAAAAAAAACTTACATTAAAATGCCCATCAATGCAGTGTTATCAGTGTCCATCTGTAGCCTTGTCAGTGTCATTGCAGCCTTTTCAGTGTCAGTGCAGCCTTGCCCCCAGTGTCATTGCAGCCTTTTCAGTGTCCATTGCAGCCTTGCCCCCAGTGTCCATTGCAGCCTTGCCCCCAGTGTCCATTGCAGCCTTGCCCCCAGTGTCCATTGCAGCCTTGCCCCCAGTGTCCATTGCAGCCTTTGCCCCCAGTGTCCATTGCAGCCTTTGCCCCCAGTGTCCATTGCAGCCTTGCCCCCAGTGTCCATTGCAGCCTTGCCCCCAGTGTCCATTGCAGCCTTGCCCCCAGTGTCCATTGCAGCCTTGCCCCCAGTGTCCATTGCAGCCTTGCCCCCAGTGTCCATTGCAGCCTTGCCCCCAGTGTCCATTGCAGCCTTGCCCCCAGTGTCCATTGCAGCCTTGCCCCCAGTGTCCATTGCAGCCTTGCCCCCAGTGTCCATTGCAGCCTTGCCCCCAGTGTCCATTGCAGCCTTGCCCCCAGTGTCCATTGCAGCCTTGCCCCCAGTGTCCATTGCAGCCTTGCCCCCAGTGTCCATTGCAGCCTTGCCCCCAGTGTCCATTGCAGCCTTGCCCCCAGTGTCCATTGCAGCCTTGCCCCCAGTGTCCATTGCAGCCTTGCCCCCAGTGTCCATTGCAGCCTTGCCCCCAGTGTCCATTGCAGCCTTGCCCCCAGTGTCCATTGCAGCCTTGCCCCCAGTGTCCATTGCAGCCTTGCCCCCAGTGTCCATTGCAGCCTTGCCCCCAGTGTCCATTGCAGCCTTGCCCCCAGTGTCCATTGCAGCCTTGCCCCCAGTGTCCATTGCAGCCTTGCCCCCAGTGTCCATTGCAGCCTTGGACAGATTTAAATATGGCGCCGAGATTGCAGGGACTCGGTGGAGAGGAACGAGCGTCACCGAGATACACATAGCCGAGTATACTCGGCTCTTCTCTGCGCCACTCACAGTCACGCCCAGTCCCGCCCTATGATGGACATAACACAGGTCCAATGGCGGGACTGGGCATGACTGTGAGCGGCGCCGAGAAGAGCTGAGTAAACTCGGCTATGTGTATCTCGGCGGCACTCGTTCCACTCCGCCGAGTCCCTGCAATCTCGGCGCCATATTTAAATCTACACCCGGCTATGTGTATGTCGGCTCCGATCGATCACAATTAGCGGGGATCGGCGTATAACACGCACCCACCATTTTCCCCTGATTTTAAGGGGAAAAAAGTGTGTGTTATACGCCGATAAATACGGTACTTTTTTTTTTATTTCAGCATGACTCCGCCCTACAGCCACGTCACCCGTTCAATGGGATCTCTCATTGAAAATACTGAAGTCCCCTCTGCCACAGCAGCCGAGCGTGCCGGAATGAAAACACTGCAAGAGCCTGTGCTTTTAGCTGCAACAACCTGATTATGGTTGCAGTGCTCTGCAGGCCCCAAAGCAAACATTTAGTAAATGCTTATTTTTTTATTGTGCTGTTTTTGGTGCATTTACTACATTTTTTAAAAAAATTTAGACTGTGCCTATAATGATGCGCAATGTGGCGTGAACCTGTTGTGCTGGGAATGTTTTCAATTGGCACCCATAGCACTGCGACTGCACAGTCACTGACAGCAATCTGGTCACTTAGCAATGATTGGAAGCTGTTAGGACGGGTTCTGGATCATGTGATCACTGTGACAGCTAATCACAGTGATCACCCGAGCAGGAGCTAATGCTACGATCTCTTACTGACCTGGCAGGACTATCTGGCAGGTGTGCCTGTATCCTAAGACCCGCTGAACAGAATTGCGTGAATTGCTGTGTATACACCCGTGCTGAGAGGGTGTGCGCTTCCAGCACTGTTACCGTTCCCTAACCGAAAGAAACAAGCGATCGGGGGTTTTTGGACCACCAATCATGGCGGTCACGTGATCTTAGGCTGTGCCCGGCCTCCTGATGTCATAATCCTCTTTAAAGTGCTAATTGGTTAAAATCATTGGCAGATAAAACCTTTCACAGGTATGGTGTTACATAGCATTGATCAGGTCATCCCTGTGCTTTGCTCTTTTGTAAGCATGTTCACAGTGTTGGACATTTTGACCCATGTTTCAGTTACTGTAATATAAAAATAAAACTTCTTGTGTATTTACGTGTTGGGAAGTTGTGTTGTTTTTTTTTTTTTTTCACAAGATGACAAGCCGCTGCAAGATATGATGCTGACATGACCGATCGGGAAATGTTAAATACCTTACTGTCTTATCGCAATATGGTTTGAATTCCTTTTTCGAATTTAAGTTCGAAATCGCTTTTAAATTTGGATCATTCGTTTTCATTATAATTGATCTCGGACTAGTTGAAATTCGTTACTAGTGTGATTCAGGAACTCTAATAGATCCGAATAACGAAAATTTTGTTAGAATTTTCGATTTGTAACGAAAATGAATCGCACTTGTCTACTGCACTTTATGTTGTACTGTTGTGTTAACTTATCCTTCAGTAAAGCTTTTGAAACTTTGCCTTTTCCGACATTACTAAAGAGGTGTAATGCAAGTAACAGACTAAAGCTATTGTTTACAGCGCGGGTCTCTAGGCACAATGCGGTATGAAGAGAACGGTACAAGAGGTAATACATAGTGAAGACACAAGTGGTCACCATGGTAATGAAGCAGGGGGGTGTGGATATGTTTAAAAAAAAAAAAAAAAAACTACTTGTCCAAGGGACGAATTTGGGGTCCCAACTCTACTTGTCCCTCATGACAATCTACTTGTCCTGATAAAAAAAAAACTAATCATTTTTAACCAAAACCGTATTTAAATCCTGAGGTGCTTTTTAGGAATATTTGTGGGCCTTTAACACCTTCCTGTCCGGCCTATAGCAGAATGACGTCCGGGCGGGGGCTCCATTGTCCTGACGTCCTTCAGAACAAGGCAGCGCAGTAATTGATGGTGCGTCGTCCGGCATCTCCGATCATGGTAAATAGCCTATGACGTATGCTCTTCACCACATGATCAGCTGTGTCCAATCACAGCTGATCACAGTGTAAATGGGAAGTGCAGGTTATCAACATTCCTCTACTCGTACTGACAGGGCGTGAGTAGAGGAGAGCCGATAAGTGGCCGATCAGTGCCCATTATTGGTGCCAATCGGTGCCGCCCATAAAGGCTGCCCTTCAGTGCCCGTCAGTGTTGCATATCAGTGTCGCCATAAAGGCTGCCCATCAGTGCCCGTCAGTGTTGCATATCAGTGTCGCCTTATCAGTGCCCATTAGTGAAGGACAAAAGTTACTTATTTACAAAATTTTGTAACAAACGAAGAAAAACTTTTTTTTTCATTTATTTAGCAAAAAATAAAACCCCCCAGTGGTGATTAAATGCCACCGAAAGAAAGCTCTATCTGTCTCAAAAAAATCATAAAAATATAATTTGGGTACAGCGTTGCATGACTGCGCAATTGTCACTCAAAGTGTGACGGCTCTGAATCCTGAAAAATTGGCCTGGGCAGGAAGGGGGTGAAAGTGCCCGGTATTAAGGTGGTTAACAACAACAACTTATGGCAACTTAAACGTATATTTTTTTTAACATTTTTTATCTTCTACTCGCCTCCCTGTTTGTCTCCAGTACCGCACACCGGGGGGGCTAGCAGGGAGGGGAGGGACCTTGCAGTGTGACGAGCACCGATTGGGTGCTCGTCTGGAAAGGGAAGTGTCAGGCTCTCCTAACGCTCAGCAGAAGCACATCTGCTGGGTGAGTAAATGAGGCGCCAACCTCAAAACTTTATTACCCTCGCACACAGAAGCACTTGGGTGCTCAGTACAAGCGCATGCTGAGCAGCAAAATCAAGCTCCGGTGTCCACTTGTTTAAGAATAAGTTGATCTTTAAAAAAAAAAAAATTATTAATGTACGGTTTGCATTTAAAGAGGAACTGCAGTCTGCTCACATCATTTGTAATAAAATCATCTTTGCCATTCTGAAGTGCCCAAAAGTGTCCAAATATGCTGCAGAAATCTCCCTCCACTGAGTCTGGCTGCAGCCATTTTAACTGTGGGCAGCTGAAGCTTTTTTTACAATTAAATTTTTTTTTCTTTCCCCATCACATAGGAGACTTCTTGTCCCCTATGTGATGATTTTTTGGTGACATGTTTTGTTTTGGTGACATCTTTTCTTTAATAAGACATCCGGGGTCTAAAAGACCTCCTAATGCCTCCCCTGTGCTCCACTGAATGTGACGCAATGCAGATCGCACTGCATTACATTCTTTTCTGGCCTTAATGGCGGGGAAAACTGTCAACGAGGGACCCGGAAGTGACGTCAAACACATTACTTCTGGTTCACTCTCCTCCCTCCCCTCTACCTGGCGGCACCCGCTATGATGGTCCTGGGCCCACAGATGGGCAAATGGAGCCTGCAATACATAGCCGGGGGCTAGCATACAGGTGTGTGTGGAAGTATTTGGGTGGCAGCCGCCCGAATGCTTACATCTGACAAATAAACGCTGCTGCTGGCGCTCGGAACTGCATGTGTCGGGCGATAGGAATTGTGCATCTCTGATATCCATAAAAAGATCCACCACAATCCTCAGCACCAGGCCCATGATTCTCCTAAACCGGCCCTGCTTATTCACTTGAAAGTAAGGGGGGGGGGGGTGTATAATTCCTGCCATGGCCGCAAAGCAAAAAGGGAGCAAATAAGAGGGAGGGATTGTTGGGATTTACATATCCTAAGACCAGGGTAGAAACAAACAGAACTCGATCTGTGCTCCTTTTAGCTTCCATGGAGGGTGGGGGAGAGATCAGGGGGTCTAAAAGCCCTCTGATGCCTCATTAAAGAGAACCTGTGAAAAGGAAATCATGATGCATTGAGGACTTTTGTGATGACCTATGTAATATAAATAAAGTTTTAATGAAAAAAAGTGTCAAAAATAAAATTGCAGCCAAGCACTTCTTCCCCCCCCCCCCCCCCTGTAAACATTTTAAGCCCGCCCTGCCCCTACATACCCACGCATATGAATGTAAACACACATGCTGTGGGGCGTGTGAACTACAAAAGATACCGGACAAATTTTAGGCTCATTCATGGTTAACTCTAAACTGATGGCCTGTAGGGGCGTTTAAAGCATCTCCTTTAAAAAAATAAAAAATAAATATATATATATATTATTGTGTGTGTGTGTATGTATGTATGTATGTATATATATATATATATATATATTATTGTGTGTGTGTGTATGTGTGTGTGTGTATATATATATATATATATATATATATATATATATATATATATAATTATTGTGTGTGTGTATGTATATATATATTATTGTGTGTGTGTATGTATATATATATTATTGTGTGTGTGTATGTATATATATAAAAATTAGTGTGTGTGTGTTGGAATACAGAATTGTACTACTGTATATCAGTATTTAGTAGAGATATATTCTTCAACCAGTAGATGGCAGTGTTTGTAGCTGCATCTATGGTATGCTCTGTCTTTTCCCTGAATAAAAGTTTCTGTTTCATGTCTGCAGTTAAAGCGGAGTTCCACCCAAAAGTGGAACCTCCATTTATCTGCTTCATCCCCCTTTTCGGTGCCACATTTGGCACGTTTCAGGGGAGGGGGGGGGGTACAGGTACATTTTCTTGACAGGTACCCTTCTCCACTCCGAGGAGACAGCGCCGCAACTCCATCCCTCGGAAGTTCGGTTAGGGTTGCCACTTTTTCTTCAAGCCAAACCCGAACACTTTACTGGCGCACGGCATTTCTTTTTTTTTTTTTTTTTAGTATGCACAATAGACAATAGGATTGTAAAAGACCTTGGCGCGGGAGTGGACGGGGGTGGGGGGTAGTGAGATGTACACCAACAGACTTTGAAGGATGGGACGGCCTGTTTGCTTTTATATCAGTTGGCTACATCCTCCTCCTTTTTAAAAAAAAAAAAAAAATTAAAGTGGAGTTCCACCCACTTTTACAACTCTTCAGCATCCCTCACTAAACTGTGCACTGTAAACAAATTGGATACTTTTTTATTTTTTTTCTCAGAACTTACTGTATATCTGCTGTATTTATTTTTCACTTCCTCCTCCCTGGCCGCGGCCCATCGCATCATTTCCTGTTTGCAATGCCTTCTGGGAAGGGGCGGCAACTTCCTCTGACACTGCCGTTGCTATGGAAACCTGACCTGAAACCTATTACACTGCTTGTTCTGCACTGAGCATGTGCGAGATCTGCAAGGATGAGATGCAGGAAGAAATACAGTCTGGCTTCAGATGCCCACACTTAAGATGGCCACGGCCTGCTGTAAGTTTATAAAATAACAAACTACTGCTATAAACTAACAAAACAGACCTTAGTTTACAGACTAACTTTACTAGAATACATTAATACTGTATATTATAGGGGTATTTTTATTTAAAAAGTATCATTTCGGCCGGAACACCACTTTAAAATTCTTTGATGGGATTTCACTATTGTGAGTTCCGTTTTTTCCTTGATGTGCTTATATGGATTTTTATCTGTGAGATCTGCTTGCACTGTCTGTGATGCTTAGTGTGGCAGTTGGCCCATGGATTGATGCTGAAGCGCTGTATTACCTTCTGATCTGGGGGGGGTCAAAATTATGGGGGGGCCGCTGTCTTTAGGTGTGAGGCATGGAAGAAGAATTTATCAACTTAAATATTTATTCACATGAATGGACCTAAGGCCCCTTTCACACTGGGGCGGTGGGGGCGTCGGCGGTACAACAGCGCTATTTTTAGCGCTGCTGTACCGTCGTTCTTGCTGTGGTATTCGGCCGCTAGCGGTGCGGTTTTAACCCCCGCTGGCGGCCGAAAAAGGGTTAAAATCCCTCGTACAGCGCGGCTATAGCCGCGGTATTGCCACGGTATAGCCGTGCTGTCCCATTGATTTCAATGGGCAGGAGCGGTGAAGGAGCGGTGAATACACCGCTCCTTCCCCGCTCCAAAAAAACGGTTTGCAGGACTTTTTTCACCGCCCTGCCTGCGCACCGCTTCAGTGTGAAAGCCCTCGGGCTTTCACACTGAACAAACAGCGGAGGCTGTTTAGGGGCGGTTTTCAGGCGGTATTTTTAGCGCAATACCGCCTGAAAACCGCTCCAGTGTGAAAGGGGCCTAAGTTTTTGCACAGTTGGTGTTTATATAAATGAATTGAATGTACACTTATGAAATATTGGGTTTTAAAACGTATTCTAGGGTTATATATATATACCGCATATACTGGTAGTATTATGTTCACTTTTTTTTAGGTGTATGTATATAGGGAAATTATTAGTTATTAATTGTTTGAATTATTAGTTGTTCACATCAATGGAGGATAATAAATTACATACTCAGATATATAAATATGTTTAGTTAATCACATACATAAACACACACACTTAAATGCATACAGATACTGAGATATATATACATATGCTCAATTACATACAGTACATGCGCACACTCAGATATATACAATCAGATACATGCATAAACACTCAGATATATACAATCAGATACATGCATAAACACTCAGATATACAGTAATACCTCGGATTGCGAGTAACGTGGTTAACGAGCGTTTCGCAATACGAGATTTTTTTTTTTAAATCCTGACTCGGTTAGCGAGTGTTGCCTTACAAGACGAGCAGGATTCAAGCCTCTGCAGTGTGCAGTACCGCATTTGGCCAGAGGTGCGGGGGCACTGGTGACATATGGAGCCGCTCGGATGCACTCGGAAGTACTCGAAAAAACTCTGTTCCCGAGCCTCTCCGAAGCTTTCCGAGCGGTCTCCGAGTATTTCCGAGTCTCTCCGGCGCCCCCCACCTCTGGCCACATGAGGTATTGCATACAATAGAAGTCAATATGTAACAAATTATCTTCGTTTCCATTGGCTTCTACGGGGAAACTCGCTTTGATTTGCGAGTGCTTTGGATTACAAGCATTCTCCTGGAACAGATTATGCTCGTAAACCAAGGTTCCACTGTATACAATCAGATGCATGCAGACACACTCAGATATATACAATCAGATGCATACATACACACACACTCAGATATATACTGTGCATATGCTCAGTTGTATACATGCACGCACTCACACATATATTGGTACACCGAGATACATGCATGCACTCGGATACACACAAACGGGTATAAATACACTGGACACAACCACAACATACTATGAGATGAATACATACATATGTAACCTGGTAATGGGAAGCCAGCTTCTCTCCTCCCCTCTCTGTCCTGCTGTTCCCGCACTCACACTCCATGCAGCTCCTTCCTCTTCCCCCCACACACACTCACAGTTCCTCTCCAATACATCGGTCTGTCAGAGTGAGCAGTCCTGACAGGTCGCCAGAACTAGAAGCAACGCATCGGAAAATGCGGCCAGGAGGTTCTGTATCCCTCCACAGAAACAAGTCCCTTGTAACCAGGGCTGTTTGCATCCAGACAATTACAAATATGTGAAGATAGGTGAACAACTGATACATGTTATGGAAGCAAGATTCTAATTGAGCTTTTATGGGGGTGTTGGAAGAGTTTTGGGGGTGCCCTTGTGTCCGGGTGTCAGGCAGTGAGAAACCCGGGCGGAGGATATAAAAAAACGGACTGTCCGGGTGAATCCCGTACAGGTGGCAACCCTAAGTTCGGCCCCCCCCCCTCCTCCTTCCTCCTCCGCCAGGCCAGCGCGCTTGGTGCATGTGCAGTAGGATACCGGCTGTGAAATCAAAAGGCTTCACAGCTGGTTTCCCATACGATGAATTAGCGGTGGCAGCAACCCGACAGCCAATCCGAAAATCGACTGGGGTGCCGTCATCGTGGGTTCCCTGGACAGGTAAGTGTCCATATATTAAGTCAGCAGCTGCAGTATTTGTAGCTGCTGATTTAATTTATTATTTCCCCGGGCGGAACACCATTTTAAAGAGTAGCTCCACTTTTGTTAAGAAAAAATAATTCCCCTCTTGGGTGATCTCTGTACATTGCAGGGATTTTCACAAACTGTTGCAGATTCCCACCTTTTGTTACTCTGTAGAAATAGCTGTTTGTCTGTGTCCAATGTGCACAGTGAATCTAACGGGAGTGATTTTATAATTATCAATCAGCTGCTGCACCTGCAGTGTTCTAATGAGGAAAGTTGCAGGGTCTGCATCCCTTTAGACGTGATTTGCTCTTGAGAGTATCTCACCAAAAATGACATTGGTGTTGCAGGGGATGCCCAAAATCTGACTTGTATCTTAGTGCAGAATTCTGGGGAAAATCAGTGAGCCAATCACACAAGCAGGAAATTACATTTCTGGGGGAGGGGGGGGGGGGTGTTCTGTATACCATCTGTGTACAGAGCGCCTCCAGGTGGCCACATTGCATTTTACAGAAAATTACAGAGCTGCCGATTAAAAAGGAAAGGTATTTTTTAATAACATTCAATTACAATATGATTTGTGTTGCAATAGTATATGCTGGACTATTTCTTTTTTCTTATTTGCTAATTTTTTTCCCCACGAAAGTGGAGTTACCCTTCAAGCAGCAGAATAACACACGTGGACTGTGCACTGTCTGTTCTGTATGGCTATATACAGAATTATTAACAGTATGTTTACGGGAATGTGCAATTTTAAAGCATCACATGTTGGGTATCTATTTACTCAGCACAACCTCATTTTTTATATCTTACCAAAATTAGGTAATCCATTGTGTTTATATGCTCTAAAATGAACTTTTAGTGTATTTTTGGTTGAAAATTTATGCATATATATATATATATATATATATATATATATATATATATATATATATATATATATATTTAATTTTAGGCCTAAGAATATATAAAACCCCTAAAACAGTGCATGTTTTCTGTATGTATGTATGTATGTATAATATATATATATATATATATATATATAATTTTTTTTTTTTTTTAAAGGTGTGAAACCCAGTATACTCACCTTACCTGTGCTACACTGCAGCATGGAGATTAGCTGTGTCGGTGGCCCAGGGGAGTGGCATCGATTGGCATTTAGGCACTGAAATAATCACAGGGGAGCAGGTCACGTGATCCTGCATATCAGGAAAGTGTCGGGCACAGGTAAGGGGAATATCAGGGGGTCCGGACTTTGGACAAGTGACCATCCCTAAACAGTAAAACCTTGGCTTGCGCGCAAAATTCGTTCCGGAAACTTGCTTGTAATCCAAAGCACTTGTATATCAAAGCGAATTTCCCCATAAGAAATAATGGAAACTCAGATGATTTGTTCCACAACCATTTATTCATAAGTCCTTCAGTTTATAGTCAATATAAAAAGATTATAGTAATGTGATCAGGTTGTGTAACTTTAAAATGTCCACCTACAAATGGAAGCCTCCACAAGGGGATTAGAAGCAAAATCCAGCAGGAGCTCCAGAGTATAAAAGAGAAGAGAGGAGCCTCTGAGTGTAGCAATATGTTGCTAAATGTTGTACCTTCATTAAATGTAACCATATTGCTACACTTAGAGGCGCCTCTCTTCTCTTTTTATATTCAGTTGTGCCATGACGCTACTTGTATATCAAGTCAAAATGTATTTAAAAATGTTGCTTGTCTTGCAAAACGCTCTCAAACCAAGGTTTTACTGTAATATGTTTCCTTTAGACCCCTTTCACACTGAGGCGTGCGAAAACCATCCATAAAAAGTCAGGTGTTTTTGCGGTGCTTTTGCGGCTTCAGCGGCATGCTATTTTTTTTTATTTACCGTATTTATTTTTTTTATAATCTTTAAGGTCACATTGTCACGTGAAAAATTAAAAAAAAAAAAAAGAACCATTTTGCGGCACTTTTGAAGCGTTGCCCATTCATTTCAATGGACTGAGGCGTTGCTGGATTTTTTTCAGCGCACCGCCCCAGTGTGAAAGCACCCACTGAAATGAGTGCGCTATTTTTTTTTCAGGCGCTATATTTTTTTTTAGCACAAAAACGCTTGAAAAACTCCTCACAAAGAGGTCTTACTGATTTACGTGAATTGAACACACTGTACAGCAGGGGGCAGCAGTGTGTAATAAACTTTCTAACTTAGTGTTTCCAAGTCAGGATTCGGAAAGGCAGGAGGAAAGACAATTTAATAGTTTTTCAATTAAAATTAAATTAATACTTTGTTACAGATATAATAATTTTATTTCATAATTGAACAAGTTTTGTTCATAAAGTATGTATAAATATATGGGTTTGTTTATTTTTTTTGTTTAACTTCAGTGCTGAAATTAAGTTTAACCACTTCAGCCCCGGAAGGATTTGCCCCCTTAATGATCGGGCCACTTTTTTGCGATTCAGCACTGCGTCGCTTTAACTGACAATTGCGCGGTCGCGGGACGCTGTACCCAAACAAAATTGACGTCCTTTTTTTACCCACAAATAGAGCTTTCTGTTGGTGGTTTTTAATCGCCTCTGCGGGTGTTATTTTTTGCGCTACAAACAAAAAGACTGACAATTTTGAATTAAAAAAAATATTGTTTTTTACTTTTTGCTATGCTATAATACATATCCAATAAAAGATATTTAAAAAAATGCATTTTTTCATCAGTTTAGGCAGATATATATTCTTCTACATATTTTTGGTAAAAAAAAAAATCACAATAGGCGTATATTGTTTGGTTTGTGCAAAAGTTATCGTGTCTACAAACTACGGGATAGGTTAAGGAACTTTTATTGTTTTTACTGGTAATGGCGGCGATCTGCGATTTTTAGCAGGACTGCGACTTTGCGGTGGACAAATCTGACCCCAAATGACACTTTTTGGGGACCAGTGACATTATTACATTGATCAGAGCTATAAAAATGCACCGATCGATGTATAAATGACACTGGCAGGGAAGGGGTTAAAACTGGGGGGGCGATCAAGGGGTTAACTGTGTTCCCTGGGTGTGTTCTAACCGTAGGGGGGGATGGGCTCGATGGGACATGACAGAGATCGCTGTTCCCGATCACTGGGAACAGAAGATCTCTGACATGTCACTAGGCAGAACAGGGAATCGCCTTGTCCGCTGGCGGACATAGAGTGCGCGGGGCAGGCTCGCACGGCGGGCGCCCTCTATTCTTCTTGCACAGAGAGCCGACCTGCCGCAGTAAATGTATGCGAGCTGGTCGGCAAGTTTTTAAACACTTTCAGCAGCTGATTTAAAGTGTAGAGGCTGAAGGTTTTTTACCTTCATGTATTCTATGCATGCAGCAGCCACCCTAATACTTACCTGAGCCCCATTGCGATCCAGCAATGTGCACGAGAATTTCAGCTCTCCAGGGACTCTCCGTCCTCATTGGCTGAGACCGCAACGGGAACCATTGGCTCTCTGCTGCTGTCCATCACAGCCAGTGAGCCAATGAACAGAGACAGGGGGTGGGGGCAAAGGCCGAGCCGCAGCTCTGTGTCTGAATGGACGCACCGAGCAGCAGCTCTGCTTGGGTTCCCCTACAGCAAGCTGTTTGCTGTGGGGGCACTTGGCACGAGGGAGGGGCCAGGAGTGGCGGCGGGGGACCTGAGAAGAGGAGGATCGGGGCTGCTTTTTGCCAAACCATTACACAGAGCAGGTAAGAATAACATGTTTTGTTTTTGTTTTGTTTTTTCTAAATTTAATATAACTTTAATCACTTTCTGAGTGTGCAGCTTCTTTCTCTTTAAGGCCTGGTTCACATCTATGCATTTTTTTTTTTAGTGCCTTTTCAGTTTTGCAAAACACACTACCCGCTTGCCGACCAGCCGCCGCAGTTGTACTGCGGCAGAATGGCACAGCTGGGCGAAACAAAGTTATGTTACGTCGCTTTGCCCTGCGCCCGCTGCTCTCCCCCGGAGCCGATGCGAGTGCCCGGCGGTCACGATCACCGCTGGGCTCCCGTGATTGCTGCTGACACACCGAGAACCGGGATCTGTGTGTGTAAACACACAGTTTCCGGTTCTCTGAGGGGAGAAGAGACAGATCGTCTGTTCATACAGAGTATGAACAGCGATCTGTCATCTCCCCTTCAGTTCCCGAGCGTTTCCGAGCCTTTCCGAGGGTTTCTCAGTTTAGCCGAGCTGTCCCTGAGTATTTGAGGCTCTCCAGCGCCCCCCCCCCCACCTCTGGCCACATGCGGTATTTATTGCATGCAATAAAAGTCAACGCGGAACAAATTATCTTCGCTTCCATTGACTTCTATGGGGAAACTCGCTTTGATATGCGAGTGCTTTGGGATTACAAGCATTCTCCTGGAATGGATTATGCTCGTAATCCAAGGTTCCACTGTAATGCATACAGATGTTTTATGTTATAGCCAGCAAAACAGCTGGTGCAGAATGCAGCAATTGTATATGCTATGTTATTTTTTTGGCTAATTTTTTTTGGTGGAGTGACCCTTTAAATCCTATTCAACCAAAATCGACACCATGCGATTTGACAAGAGGTGCCAAAATGTGTATACAGTAGAATAAAGGCCGATGAAAAGTGGCTATTCCGGATAAACGTACCCAGAGGTGGAATTACTTTGGAGATGAAATGGATTTGCTACCCTTGCATGTTTTAGGATGCATTAAAAAAAAATAATTGTCTTACAAGCCCAGCTCATTAAAATATAAGTTCCTTCCCCCGGAGATCTCCGCCACCTTATCCCGCGACCAGCGCCGCGCTTTCCTTTCGCCTCCCCAAGGAGACCCTTTTAAAGCCGTCCCGGAGGCTTCATTGCCCTTTTCCGAGCGCTTTCCCGATGTGCTTAGCACACAGCATCCCCGGTCCCTGGTGTCCGCTCGTCTCATTGTCTCCGACTTATTCCAAATATTTATACTGCATGCGCACTTTTATAGAGCGTCGGCCTCTCAATTAGAATCCTTTATTACCCCGAAGACCCTCGGTTTCCGGAGCGAGCTGCAAATTCCAGCAACGCTAAGGGGGGGGGGGGGGGGGTAATGAGACCATTTTTCACCGCGTTGACACCCTTTTGTCACAACGAGCACTCGGGATGCTGACTTAACAGGCTCCGTAAAGCAAGGGGATGGCGTTAATGTGCTCCAGTTTTCGGGAGCGGACGCATAAAAGAGAGAGAGAGCTTCTTCACACTCCTGACAACGATATGGTGTTTAGATAATTGTGACATTCAGAGGCCACTGGGACCTATTGATGTCTTTTAAAACGAACCTTGCTTGAAACAAAGTGAAATTCTAAGTCAAAACTAAACTGGCCACTTTGTAAAGTGACTGAAATGCGGTAAAAAAAAAAAAAAAAAGACAAAAAAATTAAAATAAAGAAGTTTGGCATCCAGAGAAGGCCAAACTGCTAAAACTGGCCAGTTCCAGAAGACATCATGGTGTACTGGTCACGTGATATACAATCCAAATATATGAGAGCTTTAAGGAGGAAGTAAATCCTGATGTTTTTTTTTTGTTTTTGTTTTTTTTTTTTTAATAATCAATCTTTTATTAACAATTTTTTTCTTATAAATAACAATTATCAGACAAAATAAATAAATGTGGGTTTACCTCCCTGTTGTTTTCTTCTCCAGAGAGAAAAAAAAAAGGGGGGGGGGGGGGTTGGCAAGGGGAAGGAGGGAAAGGGGGAATAGGAGCCGCAGACATTTACTTGTGTTCTTCTCGTGTTAGTGACTTATGTGTTATATTTATTTCCACCTATCTATGTGAATTTATATATAAAACCCAAGTGGGATGGTTAACTTTAGTTTGCTTTCAATCTTCACAGTTACTACTTTGTGTACTATTTATAACTTTTATAAGACCCCTTTCACACTGGGGCGTTTTTCAGGCACTTTAGCGTTAAAAAAAGCGCCTGTAAAACGCCTGAAAGAAGCCTCATCTGCAATCCCAGTGTGAAAGCCCGAGTGCTTTCACACTGGGGCACTGCTCTGGCAGGGCGTCAAAAAAAAGTCCTCCAAGCAGCTTCTTTGGAGCGCTTTCGTGTTTTTGCCACCGGGCTGGGTGCAGCGATGGCCCGAGCCCTTTCACACTGCCAGCGCCCGAAAAATGCCCCAGTGTGAAAAGGGTCTTGAGCTGCGCTTTACGGGCGCTGGCAGTGTTAAAGGGCTCGGGCTTTTACATTGGGATTGCAGATGAGGCTTCTTTCAGGTGCTTTTTTTAAGGCTAAAGCGCCTAAAAAACGCCCCAGTGTGAAAGGGGTCTAAGTGCCGAAAGAAATAAAAAAAAATGGGGGGGGGGGGGGAGAGCGAGACAAGGATATTCTAAAGGAGGCCCGCTCTCCATAATCCACATATATAATTTGACAACAAAACATTACTTAAGAACAAACAAGAAGAAATTAAAAAAAAATAAAAAATGTTGTAGTTCCTTCTTCTTTTATCGTTCTATATATAGGTGTCCCTTAGAAGAAAAAAAAAAATTAAAAATTCTTGGCTGATGGATTTTACTTACTCTTTTGTTCCCTGCAAATCCTGCAAATTAAAAGCATGATGGGTTAGAATGCCGTGGCGGCTGGTGTTCAAAAAATTTTTTTTTGGGGGGGGGGGGGGCGCAAACAAAATTCTGAAAAAAACCCGCCAAACGCAGCCACTGTGCCCCATCAATAGCCGCCACTGTGCAGCTTGGGAGAAGCACTGCCCACCATAGATGGGGTAAGTGCACCGGACCGACTCGTCCTACGTGTTGTACGTCACGTTCGCAATTTCTGACAGCATTTGTGTGACCGTGTGTATGCAAGACAAGTTTGAGCCAACATCCGTCGGAAATAAATCCACAGTTTTGTCGTCGGAATGTCCGATCGCCTGTACGCGGCAATGGAGTCCAAAGTAAGGCTCCAACTTTGTAAAGTGACTGGACCGGCCCTGTGACGTCAGCCGACGACGGGTCACAGGAGTGCAGAACTAACCAATCCTGTGACCCCACAGGAGACGTATAGCCAAAAAAAAAATCTTTGCCCATACTTCTCCATTTACACAGTAATCAGTGGCTATTTTTAGCTCTGGTCGCTGTCAGTGGTCCCAAAAAAGTGTCAAAAGTGTCCAATCTGTCCGCCGCAAAGTTGCAGTCCCACTAAAAAAAAATTGCAGATCACCGCCATTACTAGTAAAAAAAAAAAAATGCCATAAATCTATTCCCTATTTTGTAGACACGATAACTTTTGCGCAAACCAATCAATATACGCTTATTACGATTCGTTTACCAAAAATATGTAGAAGAATACATATCGGCCTAAACTGATGAAGAATTTTTTTTTTTGGATATTTATTATAGCAAAAAGTAAAACATATTTTATTTTTTTTTTCAAAATTGTCGCTCTTTTTTTGTTTATAGCTCAAAAAAATTAAAAACCGCAGAGGTGATCAAATACCACCAAGAGAAAGCTCTATTTGTGGGGAGAAAAGGACGTCAATTTTGTTTGGGTGCAGCATCGTACGACCGCGCAATTGTCAAAGTAACGCAGTGCCGTGTCACAAAAAATGGCCTGGTCATTAAGGGGGCAAATCTTCCGGTCCTTAAGTGGTTAAAAATCACACCTGCACCATTTTTGCTGACACCCGGTAGTACGTTACCACCTATTGTGGGGCTCTGCATTGCAGGTGCTTTAAATGTGTGTTGCTTTTCTAGGTTGTAAAATAATTGGGCATCGCAACACTGTATGCTGCAGTGTGTTGCATTAATACATGCGCAATCCTGCAACGCATAGATGTGAATACAGCCTAAAGAGAAGAACTAATCATTTTTGTATTTAACAACATACAACTGCCTCATGCCGGTTTGCCTACTATGCCTTACCACATTGTTTTACTGCCGTAGGCTGTTCGTGAAATCCTTTTCATGCTGCATTCCAGATACTATACCAGCAGGGGGCGCCATAGAACTGCATACTTCCTTTCGCCATGTCTTATCTCGATTTATAGGGGTTTCGTATCTTGCAGTATTAGAAGATGGTCTATCAGGAATAAATATTCAGGGGATCTCTGAATTCACCAAAGTGTTTTCACCAGCTCATAGGGAACCAATAGGCTAAGTAGACTTAAACGCAAGATATTAGGTCAAGTCAGCCGCATGTATAGAGCGCCAATCTAAGGGTAGAGGGCATGTCCTGTACCAAGGTGAGTAACCGCTTATGGAAAGATAAGGGCTCCTCGGCTGGAGAGACCCCCCTACATCTCCACTCTGGCCAACCAACATATACTAAATGTCGAAAACAAAAATGCCATAAACCAGCAATTTTTACATTTCTGCTATGGGCCTATTGGTTTGCCAATAACTTTGTCATTACCTAGAGAGGAACTTTAGTCGCCTTTTAGTTTTGTGCCCCCTGGTGCCGCATTGCATATGTGCCGATGTGCCTTCGGGTCCTGGCAGAGCCATTCGGCATATTTGCGCACGTGCAGAAGTATGGAGGCTTCTGCAATGGCCTCCTCTGAGCATGCACAGGGGAGGCTGCAGGGACCTGAAACAGCACATCTGCTTACATGCAGAATCTGCAACATTGGGTATCAGGTCCTCTATGTGCAGTGGGGGTCCAGAGGAGTGACTGGGATTTTTGAGGTTAGTTCACCTTTTTCATGTTTTGTGAAAAGGTGAACTTACCCTTTATATCAGTGGTCACAAAACTGTGGCCCGGGGACAGATGCGGCTCTTTGCTTGCTTTTACTTTGTTCACTGACATCGTTGAAGGGAACAATTCCTCCCAATGACACCAACAATGGGGAACAGTTCCTCACAATGCTGCCAACAATGGGACCCAATGACACCAATAATGGGGCACAATTCCTCCCAATGACACCAAAAACGGGGCACAATCCCTCCCAATGACACCATCAATGGGACACACAGTTCCTCCCAATGACACCAACAATAGGGTCCAATGACACCAATAATGGGGCACAGTTCCTCCCAATGACACCAATAATGGGGCACAATTCCTCCCAATGACACCAACAATGGGGCCCAATGACACCAATAATGGGTCACAGTTCCTCCTAATGACACCAACAATGGGGCCCAATGATGTTGCACAATGCCTACCAATGAGGTACAGCTCCTCCCGATGACACCGACTATGGGGTACAATTCCTATCAATGATGAGTCATAGCTCCTTCCAATGACACCAACAAACGTGTCCCCAATTACACCAATGATGGGGCAAAATTCCTTCCAATGACAGGGCATAATTCCTTCCAATAACACCAACAGAGGGGCTCAATGACACCAATAATGGGGCACAATTCCTACCAATAAAATCAATGTTGAGGCCCAGCCCCTCCCAATGACACCAACAATGGGACCCAATTACACCATCGGTGGGGTAAAATTCCTCCCGATGACACCAATAATGGGGCATAATGCCTACCAATGACATCAGCAATGAGGTTCAGCTCCTCCCAAAGACACCAACTATGGGGCACAATTCCTCCCAATAACGCCAACAATGGGGCCCAGTGACACCAATGATGGGGTACAATTCCTATCAATGATGAGGCACAGTTCCTTCCAGTGACACCAACAACGGGTCCCCAATTACACCAATGATGGGGCAAAATTCCTTCCAATGACAGGGGCACAATTCCTTCCAATAACACCAACAAAGGGGCCCAATGACACCAATAATGGAGCACAATTCCTACCAATGAAATCAATGTTGAGGCCCAGCCCCTCCCAATGACACCAACAATGGGACCCAACCATCGGTGGGGTAAAATTCCTCCCAATGACACCAATAATGGAGCACAATTCCTCCCGATGACACCAACAAATGGGACATTATTCCTCCCAATGACACCAACAATGGGGCACGTTTCCTCCCACTGACACCAATGATGGGGGATTGTTTACCCCCACTAATGCTGGAACATTTTGCACTCCCGATGGCCACAGTCCGGCCCCCCTAAAGTGTGAAGGACCGTAAACTGGCCCTTTGTTTAGAAATTTCGGAGGCTCCCGATAGGTATAACTCAACCCAGAAGACTGAGGACGTCTTTTGGCAAAACAGGATTACCGCAGGGGACAGCAGCAGAAAGGAGGTGAGTATTGCAGCCTTAGCTGCATTTTTTTTAACTGCTTGTGGGCCTTTCTATTAAAAAAAAAACCCAAAGCTGGGCTTCAACTCTCCGCCATCTACCAAGAACTGAATTTTCGTTTTTTGGGGGGAGTGGCCTATCAGTAGAGTGCCAGAGATATAGAAGGGAAGATCTTCTGAATTAAATTGTCACCATTCACCAAAAAAACCCGGAAATTTCACTTTTTAAATGGTCTCCAAAAAAGGAGCGGAGCCCAGACTGCCACAATGTGTTAAATTTTTAATTGGTGGTATCGAAAAAGATTCTCGTTGATGCGAATATAATTACATTTTCATAAAATTGCATTAAAGATAATTGAGGTTTGTTCTGTTACACGGATGTGTGTAGCTGTTGTGATCCTTCTCCTCCATATATTCTCTCTGCTTCTGAAACATTCTATGTCAAGGTTTAAAGGGACACTGCCATGAGAGAAGTATGGGGGCTGCCAGTGCAGGCCATCTTCTGAACATGCTAGCTGCCTGGCCGTCATGCGGGTTGCTTTGGCTTCAGTGCTTTCTGGGTGATTGACCTGAAACAAGTGGGGGGGGGGGGAATACGGAATCCTGGCACTTGTTTGCATCATGCATTCTCCAGATCAGTGAGTCAAAGCATTGATGCAAAACGCAGCCGGGTAATTAGCAATTTCAGAAGGCCAGCAATGCCACCCACCCCGTACTTATCTCAGGACAGAGTCACTTTAACAATGCATGCAGAGGATGTGGGCAGATCTCTAAAGGCCGAACCCTGTCCTACTTGTTGCTGCCTTCTGCAGTAATCCCATTTTGCCACAAGATGTCCTCAGTCTTCTTGCATGGTTGTACCGGCTCCTCTCCTGGACTGAAATGGCTTCCTCTGATTTCACTGCACACTGTGAGCTTCTCACAACGTGCATTAGAAACTGCAGCGAATCATACAGAACCCGCCTCATTTCCTGGCTGGAGGACATCTAGTTTTATCTAGTCCTTTCCACCCCAGCCTGACTGTCACGCTCATTCATTAAATTGGATTTATGTTTGTGGCTCTTCACAATTAAAATAAAGTTCTAGACTTACTGGGTGATTGATATAGAAAAAGTGGTCAGAACTTTAATTTAATTGCACAAAAGATTACTCCGCCTGATCCTGAAAATGAGTAATAAATGTCCCTGGCCCCCTGCTGCTGAAGGGATAGGGCCTGGGGATCTTATATTTAATCGCTGGGAGCCTCGGCCCATGGGATTACTGTGCATGCACCCAGATATAAGAAGTTCCCTGTTGGCCCCCTGCTGAATTGATGGGGCCTGGGCCCCATACAGGAGGGCCAGCTCTACCCAGGGCTGAGACAAGGGGTGGGCAGGAGGGGCATCTGCCCCGGGCAAAGTGAATCAAGGGACTCAAAGAATGGATGCAAGGTGGTACATCCATTCTATCAACAGTGTGGTGGGGGGGGAGGGGTGGTGCAGTTGTGGATCCTTGCCCTTGGGAGCTGGATGGCACTGCCCCGGTACTGGCTCTATCTCCCCTATCGGTCACCCTGAGCTTAGTGGTTAGCCCTTCTACCTTGCAGCACTGGGGTCATTAGCTTCAATCCCATAGGCTCTTGTCTAGATTGTCCCTAGTACATGTATGCATGGGAGATGGGGACCTTGGATTGTAAGCTCCACCGGTAACTGATGTGGAATATAAATTTATTTTTTATTTTTTTACCCATAATACATACTATATATATATATATATATATATATATATATATATATAATTTTTATTTTTTTATATATTTATAATTTTTTTTTGTTTTGTTTTGCTACAGTTTTTATTTTTTTACCCATAATACATAAAAAATAATTATATATATCATTTTTTGGGGTTTTTTTTTTGTTTTTTTTTGTTTTGCTACAGTTGGACTTTATCTGTGTATCTTCAAACAGGCAGAATCTAAAACATGAGGTCTGAAGAGGCTTCGGTCTACCAGGAAGATCCTGTTGATGTAATAAAGTCAGAGAGTCTTTTACAAAGTTATTTTTTCAGCAGAATATGAAACTTCGAACTTTAACTCCAAAAAGGGCTTAAAGTGAATCATTCCAGTATAAAGTATTTTTTCTTTAGTTCAATTGGAAAGCAGTTCAAGTCAGACCCAGTTTGAAGATGACGCATGCCCTCCCAATGTGTGCGGGTAGCTTTTAGTCTTCATCGGGTGTGGACATGCGACAGAGCAAAAATGCAGGAACTCAGGACTAGGGTACCACAGATGTCTCCAAACCTGTACCTCGCTACCATATGTACCTTCCTTCCCTACTTTTGACTAAGAACAAATGACACCGATCTGGAGTAAATTTTGGCCAGGCTGGCCATTTATTACCAAAAAAACAAATATAACATTCCTTAAAACCGAAACAATTTACATAATCCAGTACCTATAACAAAGGTTGCCGGTCTTGGGAGGCACCCAAGAACCAAAATCAAGTTCTGTATCTACATTACTACTTAATGATTCTCAGCTGCGCAACACTGGCTCGGGGACAAACACGTTTCTCTGCAGATACCTCACTGTTACCACTAACCAGTCAATCCACCATTTAACTGGGATCCACCAGAGGACACCATACCTTAGATGGGTCACACTATGAACAGATCCAAAATTGTTAATGCCTCCAAAGACCCCAACCGCAAAGACTTTAAAGAACTGCAGTTAAACCAATGCAATACAGGACGGGAGATTCCTTCTCGTCCGTTGATCCTCAGGGATTTTCCCAGGGCTGTCTTTAAGGCAGGGCAAAAGGGGCAGCTGCCCTGGGCCCTGTCATTGTTGTGTGGCCCAAAGCAGCTGCCTCATACTTTCCAACTATCGCAGTTTAAATTCCCTCGTCCCTTGAGGTTTAAGTCCCGTGCTGTGTCCTGATATCTCAGTGTGAAGTTCTGCAGACCCTGTGTTTACATGTAAATACTGGCATTGATATGTAAATAGCAGCAGCATTGATATGTAAATAGGGACGGACCGGCAGCATTCATATGTAAATAGAGGCAATATTCATATGTATAGCATGCCCCCCCTGAGGTCATATCCAGTGCGTGGCAGAGGTCAGAGGAGAATGGGCAGACTGGTTCCAGATGATAGAAAAGCAACACTAACTCAAATAACCACTCGTTACACCCAAAGTATGCGGAATACCATTTCTGAACGCACAATACATCCAACCTTGAAGCAAATGGGCTACAGCAGCAGCAGACCACATCTGTCAGCTAAGAACAGGAAACTGAGGCTACAATTTGCACAGGATCACCAAAATTGGACAATAGAAGATTGGAAAAACGTTGCCTGGTCTGATGAGTCTGGATTTCAGCTGCCGCATTCAGATGGTAGGGTCACAATTTGGCGTAAAAAACATGAAAGCATGGATCCATCCTGCCTTGTATCACCAGTTCAGGCTGGTGGTGGGGGTGTAATGGTGGGGGGGATATTTTCTTGGCACTTTTTGGGCCCCTTAATACCAATTGAACATGGTTTAATCACCACGGCCTACCTGAGTATTGTTGCTGACCATGTCCATCACTTTATGACTACAGTGTCCCCATCTTCTGATGGCTCCTTCCAGCAGGATAATGCACCATGTCACAAAGCTCCAATCATCTCACCACTGGACAATGAGGTCCCTGTACTCCAATGTCCTCCACACTCACCACATCTCATCCAATAGAGCACCTTTGGGATGTGGTGGAACACATGGATGTGCAGCTGACAGATCAGCAGAAACTGTGTGATGCTATCATGTCACTATGGACTAAGATCTCTGAGGAACGTTTCCAACACCTTGTTGGATCTATGTCACAAAGAACTAAGGCAGTTTTGAAGGCAACAGGCGTACCTAATAAAGTGCCCGGTGAGTGTACATTACAATGTGTATGTGGGGATCTAGCAATGACAGGTCCTCTTTTGGCAGCCTTATACTCCATGCAATGTGTGTGGGGACCCTGTCAAGAAGGGGCCCCATAATTCCTACGGATTGCCCTGCTCTGGACAATTTTCTATGATCCAGTAAAAAAATTTTGGGATGAAATCTTTGACTTTGTAAATGGCGGCATTCCCATCCTCTGGAATGTCAGTATGAAGCCACGTACCTCTCAGACTTACGCCGCTCCTCCCACTACCTTCCTGGTATTTCACCCCTCATACAGTTGTTTATGATGTGACTCTCCACTTACGTAGAGATTCCCCGCTCCCCGCACACAATACAAAAGGAGAAGAAACAATCAAAACAGCATAAATCGCACACGACTTCCTCAATCTTCAAAACAAACCTTTGAACCTATACACTAAGAAAAAGGCCCTTCTAGACGCGTGTTGTGCTGAAGCGTCCATCGCAGTAGTACGCGGAAATGAATATTACGGAGACTGTGGTGCCATGCACGTTGAATTTTGAAGGCAAGGTGCATCTGATGCAGTAGGCCACAACACACAATCAGGAGCGTGCCCAGGTTAAATGTCGTTTTTTGCCACCCTTGCCCACAGGAACGTTTTAAAATCCAGTTAATCCAGGTAATCCCTGTTACCGTGGCAACCCACCCAAAATACACCAAACAAAAAAGTGGAAAGATTCATGAGCTGGTACCATCCCTGCTACCATGGGCACCAAACCACAATCCACCAAACGGAATGCGGAAACATTCATAAACTGGTACAATCTCCGGCGGGCATTCGCATTACCATGGTGTCAGAAACCATAAAATTCAGACCGAGACAGAAGTACAGTTAAATCACACTTGTTTAATAAAAAAAGTAAAAAGAACAAACGTAGTCAAAACATAGCCAAAGTTCAGTAACCGGAACGGATAGTCAGCCAAGCCAGAAGTCAGGGATCAATGTAGTGGAACAGCAAGCAGGATCTGGAGCCAGAAGGGATGTCAGCAAAGCAGGTCTTTAAACAGGAACGCAGGAGATCGTCTCTGTGATGTTGACCAAGGCGAAGGCAGAGATCCACTGGGCTGAAACGGCTTAAGTAGACAGGACTGACGAGCAGGATATCATCAACAGCTGAGTAACTGTAGAGAGACAGGAGCTGGCAATTAGCCTACCGCTGAGTGGCCAGTTCTGAGAAGGGAGGGCTGAGCACAGCCCTGACACATGGCAACCCACACCACAATCCACCAACCAAGAAGCTTAAACATTCATAACCCGGGACCTTCTCTGGCACCCCTCCTCATTATCATGGTAAGCACCCCACAATATACCAAAGAGGAAGTGGAAACATTCATAAGCTGGTACAATCTCCGGTACGCATCCGTGTTCTCGCACTAACCCACCCACAATTCACCAAATAGAAGGTGGACACGTTCATAAGCTGGTACGATCTCCGGCATTCGTCTCTGTTGCTGTGGCCAGTTGTCAGGTCAGGCACTGATGTTGGACGAGAAGGCCTGTCTCCGCTCTTATTCATCCCAAAGGTGTTCTATCGGGTTGAGGTTTAGGCCAGGCAAGTTCCTCCACCCCAAACACGCTCATCCATGTCTCTATGGACCTTGCTTTGTGCACTGGTCCAAATCATTTGGTGGAGGGGGGATTAGTTCTAGTGAAGGGAACTCTTAAGGCATCAGCATACCAAGACATTTTGGACATTTTGGCGCTCCCTACTTCGTGGGAACAGTTTGGGGATGGCCCCTTTCTGTTCCAACATGACTGCTTACCAGTGCACAAAGCAAGGTCCATAAAGACAGGCGAGAGTTTGGGGTGGAGGAACTTGACTGGCCTGCACAGAGTCCTGACCTCAACCCAATAGAACACCTTTTGGATGAATTAGAGTGGAGACTGCAAGCCAGGCCTTCTTGTCCAACATCAGTGCCTGACCTCACAAATGTTCTTCTGGAAGAATGACCAAACATTCCCATAGACACACTTCCTAAACCTTGTGGACAGCCTTCCCAGAAGAGGTGAAGCTGTTATAGCTGCAAAGAGTGGGCCAACTCAATATTGAACCCTACAGACTAAGACTGGGAGGTCATTAAAGTTCATGTGCGTGTAAAGGCAGGTGTCCCAATACTTTTAACAATATAGTGTAGATAGGTGCCACAAATATGTGGTTCTACCCCCAAGAAAAGCTTACGTGCTTCTTTGCATTTCAAGCGATGAGTTTCAAGTGAATGGACACCATTGAAGTCAATGGGATTCTTGATGCTTCAGGAAACAGGTAGGTGTGAACAGGGTCTTAGCCTTCTATTCCGGTGCAGAGCAGTATCAGGATACATCCCAGTCAATTCTTGTTTTTTCCCCTCCAGCAGTGAAAGTGTTACAGCGCGATCTACGCCTCTCTAAAGAAGACTATAATAAAAGAAAAAAAGTTAATGAATATTAATCTGTGTGGCATTCTCTGCAAGATCGTTAATCACCAGCATCTAATCTTTAAAGTGGATTCTGTTCAGTACGCTAATTAATACCCACTAATTATGCCGTGATGCTGTTATTTTTTTAAACATTTTTAAGAGAAGAATTGATTGCAGCTGACAAGGAGGGAACACGAGGCCGGCAGCCCAGTGTGTCTGGGTCCCTGTATTGATGGAGATGTCAATAGGTATGTATACGTGCGAGAGGATTACCCCGCCGGGGTCGTGACATGCTCGCCGACGCCGGCGTCATTTCTCTTAAAGAGGACCGGTCACCGCTGGGATTATGGAAGAATCTGAATATGATGCTATTGGTTTTAGGAGTCTGACACTGCCTGCATCATGGAAACACATAACACTGTGTGAAAATACCGGACGCAGAATGGCACCCCTGAAACATGAGATGGCACACCAGGTTGCTGCAATACCCTGGTTGAGAAAAGTTGGTCTAGGACAGCCATTCACAACCAGGGTTCCATGGAACCCTAGGGTCAGTGGCGGAACTAGAACCCTTCAGGAACCTGATGCAAGAAACTATGGCCCTGAGGAGACCTTACCTTCGAGCCCAGTGGCGGAACCCCAGGACCCTGTCGCCAGTGCGACCTTTGTGACCCTGGTAGTTCCACCACTGGTGTCAGTAGTTTTTTATTTTTCTTATTTTATTTTTTTACATTTTTTTAAATATATATATTTTTTAATATTATTTTTTGATTATTTTTTTACACATTTTTTTTTAGGAGCCCCGTTGGGGGGCTTTGGTGAGATATCAGGGGTCTAAACAGACCTCTGATGTTCCACCTTTGAGGCACAGAAGAAGATTAATGACACAACCCGTAACCTACATTTCTGCAGCCTCAGCTGCACTGAATGAATGGAAAGGAATATTGCCAGACCATTGTTCCTAATTTTTACGAACAGTCTACTGACTGGAATGGTACCAGCAGATTGGAGAAAAGCCAATGTAGCACCAATATTTAAAAAAAAGGGCCAAGATATATTCCTGGGAATTACAGACCAGTTAGCCTAACATCAATAGTATGCAAGCTCTTGGAAGGGATAATAAGGGACTATATACAAGATTTTAGTAATGAGAAAGGTATCATTAGCAGTAATCAGCATGGATTCATGAAGAATCGTTCTTGCCAAACCAAGAACGGGGTCTAAACAGACCTTTGATTTGAGGCACAGAAGAAGATTGATGACACAACCCGTAACCTCCATTTCTGTAGCCTCAGCTGCACTGAATGAATGGACAAGAATATTGCCAGACCATTGTTCCTAATTTTTATGAACAGTCTACTGGCTGGAATGGTACCAGCAGATTGGAGGAAAGCCAATATAGCACCAATATTTAAAGGGCCAAGATATATTCCTGGGAATTACAGACCAGTTAGCCTAACATTAATAGTATGCAAGCTCTTGGAAGGGATGATAAGGGACAATATACAAGATTTTAGTAATGAGAATGGTATCATTAGCAGTAATCAGCATGGATTCATGAAGAATCGGTCTTGCCAAACCAATAATTTAACCTTCTATGAGGAGGTGAGCTGCCATCTAGATAAAGGAAGGCCCGTAGACGTGGTGTATCTATATTTTGCAAAGGCATTTGACACAGTTCTCCATAAACATTTAATATACAAACTAAGGTCTGTTGGCATGGACCATAGGGTGAGTACATGGATTGAAAACTGGCTACAAGGGTGAGTTCAGAGGGTAGTGATAAATGGGGAGTACTCTGAATGGTCAGTGATGGGTAGTGGGGTCCCCCAGGGTTCTGTCCTGGGACCAATTATATTTAATTTATTCATAAGCGACCTGGAGGATGGGATAAACAGTTCAATCTCTGTATTTGTGGACTGCAGTAAGCTAATCAGGGCAATAATTTCTCCGCAGGATGTGGAAACTTTGTAAGAAGATCTGAACAAATTAATGGGGTGGGCAACTACATGGCAAATGAGGTTTAATGTAGTAAAATAATGCATTTGGGTGGCAAAAATATGAATGCAATCTACTCGCTAGGGGGAGAACCTCTGGGGGAATCTAGGATGAAAAAGGACCTGGGGGTCCTAGTAGATGATAGGCTCAACAATTGCATGCAATGCCAAGCTGCTGCTAACAAAGCCAACAGAATATTGGCATTGAAAAGGGGATCAACTCCAGAGATAAAACGATAATTCTTCCGCTCTACAAGACTCTGGTCCGGCTGCACCTAGAGTATGCTGTCCAGTTCTGGGCACCAGTCCTCAGGAAGGATGTACTGGAAATGGAGAGAGTCCAGAGAAGAGCAACAAAGCTAATAAAGGGTCTGGAGGATATTAGTTATGAGTAAAGACTGCAAGCATTGAACTTGTTTTCTCTGGAGAAGAGACACTTGAGAGGGGATATGATTTCAATGTACAAATACTGTACTGGTGACCCCACAATAGGGATAAACCTTTTTCCGCAAAAGGGAATTTAAAAAGACTCGTGCCCATTCACTAAAATTAGAAGAGAAGAGGTTTAACCTTAAACTGTGTATAGGGTTCTTTACTGTAAGAGCGGTAAGGGTGTGGAATTCCCTTCCACAAGCAGTGGTTTCAGTGGCAAGCATCGATAATTTCAAAAAACTATTAGATAAGCACCTGAACGACCACAGCATACAGGCATATACAATGTAATACTGACATAAAAGCACACACAGGTTGGACTTGATGGACTTGTGTCTTTTTTGTAACTATGGAATAGCTCTGTACGGAGCTTCCCCCCCATTCACAAACTGAAGCATAGTAAACACAGCTTTCTATGTTTCAGCTATGAATGGACAGAGTCAGTGATTGGTACCGATCACTGACCCCGTCCATTCAAAAAAAGGAAGGGGCCAGTAAATGACACATTTACCAACCCAAATACCCAATCCCCATTCTGACACATCTGAAGGGGGGGGGGGTCGGGGGAGAGCACAGGGGGCAGGAGGGCATGCAGTGGGGCAGCAGAAAGAAGCTGGATAAGAGGAGCAGCGGGGGCGGCTGCATATAGAGGAACCAATCTCTCAATTTTCCTCTTGCAGCTGCTGATTGCCTACAGGAGGGAAAGGAGGAGAAGCAGCCATTCAGCGTCAGGAGGAAATTGGAGAGATCAGTTCCTCTATATGCAACCGCCCCCACCGCTCCTCCTATCCGGGTGTACAGGGGGGTGCACGGGCCCCCTGGAGCATGGGACCGGGTCGAAATTGTGACCCCTGTAGGCACTCCCCTGCCTAACGTTCTCCCAAAGGTTACTAGCGGTTCCTTGAGCTGTGGCTATTTGAACTCCTATCTAATGGTTTCTTCATATTTCCAAGTCAATTGTCACTTGACAGAACCAGTAGCATGACACCATTGGTCTTTTTAGCTGACTGTAAGGGGAAGCATTCTTCCCAGTAACCACCAATTTAAGGGGCATTTTCCTAATTACACCCAATCGACTATTCTTAGCTGGTATACCCTAAAACCTAAAAATTATTTTAAGGGTTCCTGTGGAGTAAAACGGTTGAGAAAGGCTGGTCTAGGTTATAAATAGGCAAGGAGGGTGAAGTTGAGGTGGAGAAGAATTGGTTAGCAAGAGAAAGAGTAGAAAGTGAAAGAAATGTTACCTGGCCCTTGTAGGAGAATTCGGTCCTCTGTCTGGGTTACGTACATCTTCTGTGAATCGGCCTTCCCCTCAGGGGAATGCTGTCTGCACCTTGTCTTATGGGTTCCACCATGAATATTGAAAAATGCTATTGAACCCCCTGTTGGTGGGAAAGAACACTGAACTTGACCATCCAATGGACTGTTGTGTTACAACCCTATATTCAGTAAGGAGGAGTTCCTATGAGGCGTTCTAAAAGGATGTGAACCGAGTTTCTTTATTCCAGTGGATTGCAGAGTGGCCTATATCTGGGGAGAAGTTACAAGTACTGACTCAGTTGGGAAACTGGTGGTGGCCATGAGATGGAGGATTGACCAGCTTGGTTGTTGAGATGAGTCTATAGTCTGGACAACAAGCCTTATACCCCACTACCGTTGTGTTATTTGAGCTAGGTGTTTGGCACTGCCCCTTGATGGACCTGGCCCACAACCACATAATCTGGGGCCCCCAAACAACTACAAGTATGTAGTGTCAAGTAGGTGTGAGTTTCCTGACAGGCCTGTAAACCAAATGGAGTGGAGCCATGGCAATAGGAGAGGTTTCTAATAGGAATGAACTCAAGTGTGTTCTGATTTTAGTCTGAACCCACCAGAAAGCTGTCACTGCACTTGGCCACTCATATCAGCGGAGGCATTTCCTGCCCTGCAGCCGCACGCATACATGCCCCTTGTATATGTGGGGCGGGGAATGCCTTGGTTTGGCTATGATTAGCCAAATACAGTGACAGCTTCCTGGTGGAATTGCTCAGGTGGGTTTGGACTAAGATCTGAACATGCCTGAGCTCATCCCTAGTTTACAACATTCCTTGCTGCAAATTTTACTGTTGGTCCTGGAGTGGGAGGTGGCTACGCAACCTACTGCTAAGGGGTGCTACATTTAGCAGAATCGCCTGTATGACATGGGCCTTAGGGTTACTGTTTTTTTTGGCACAAGGACAGGTCTCAGATATGGGAAAAAGGAGCTTCTGTAACCCACAGAAGCTATTTAAGGCACATTGCATTCTTAAAGCGGAACTTCACCCTAAAAGGAAAGTTCTGCTTTAGGTCCTCCTTCCCCCTCCTCTACCACTTTTGGCACATTTGTTTTTTTGAGATTGGGTACCTTGTTTTGACAGGTACCTTCTCACTTCCACTGGAATTGTCAAGGTGATCCCAGTGGAAGTACACCCATCCCCTCATCCGACCTGCAACCTCCTGGGGCACATCACAGGTCCTAGGAGGCTGCCGGACCATTCACACAGTGCGGGACGGCTCAGTCATGCACAGTGGGAGGCCGGCTGTGAATCCACAGGAGTCATAGTCGGCTTCCTGCAGTAAACATACCAGTGCCCAGGACCCAAAGACCTGCGAAGAACTGGCCCAGGTTAGTACAGCGCTGGATCCCTAGCAGGGGCGGTCCGTGCATTGTGGGCGCATGGGCGTCGCCCCCCTAATCCCTGCTGCCACATCTTGATCCATGCGGCTGGCCCCTTTCAGGATGCCAGACGCATGGACTCCTATGGCAGCGGGGGTGTTTTTTTTTTTTTTTTGAAGCACTCAATTAGAGCCCGAGGCTCTAATAGGCTTCTAAAAAGGGTGGGCTCGGGGCTCTATTTTTACACCACAGTGCCTCCCCGCCAATCAGGAGGCAGGTCAGTGAGACCTGTTTCCTGATTGGCCAAAGCGATGCCCGGCGCTTTGGCGGAAAAGACACACTCACAGGGGAGGAAGCTGGAGGATCGGGCTCCTCCGCCTCTGCCGTTGACACAGGAGGAGAGGACGAGGACACAACAGCCTGGGGTCGGAATGAAGGAGGAGGAGATGCACGGGATACAGGTGCACATGCTGCATATGACGGGCACATGCTGCATATGACGGGCACAGAAGCTGCATATGACGAGCACATGCTGCAAATTATGGGCACAGGCTGCATATTATGGGCACAGAGGCTAAATGATGGGCACAGGCTGCATATGATGGGCACAAGCTGCATATGATGGGCACAGGCTGCATATGACAGGCACATGCTGCATATAACGGGCACAGGGGCTGTATGATGGGCACAGGCTGCATATGATGGGCACAGAGGCTGTATATGATGGGCACAGAAGCTGCATATGATGGGAACAGGCTGCATATGTTGGGCACAGAGGCTGCATATGATGGGCACAGGCTGCATAAGATGGACACAGAGGCTGCATATGTTGGGCACAGAGGCTGCATATGTTGGGCACAGAGGCTGCATATGTTGGGCACAGGCTGCATATGATGGACACAGGCTGCATACCATGGGCACAGGCTGCATACGATGGGCACAGAGGCTGCAATTGATAGCACAGTGGCTGCATTTTATGGGGCACAGTGACTGCGTATGTTAGGCACAGTGAGGCTGCAATTGATGTATTTTTTTCAGAATTTTTCAGTTTGCTTGCGCCCCTCAAAAATTTTGAGCACCAGCTGCCACTGATCCCTGGCCAGGTAATTGTCCTTCTATTAAAAATCAGTGGCTACATTATTTGTAGAACTGAAGAACCTTATTATAAACCCCTAAAACCACCAATTTCATCGACTCCGATGCATCCATCCACAACTTTGCTTTTGCTCATCCCTAAAAGTAACCATCTTGTCATCTAATCAGTCTACAGCAAAATCTGTCTTGGGACTCTGCTCTCTGCACATTGAAAATGCTCTTTGTATCACGTTACCGAAGAAGCCTAGGTCGTGTTTTGGTGCCATAAAACCATTGATAACAGGTTTCTTTTGGTTGCTGAAAATGGTTGCAAAGAGTAACGGTTTGCGGGAGAGAACAATAGCTTACATTTAGCAGTTGGAAATGCAGCATGAATCACTTCGAGTGTTTTCCCGCACAAGTGCCAAATCCATTTCGCAGCCTGATAACAGCCGGCATCTGCTTGTGGCACTCATTTTCCACACACAGTCCTCCGAACTGAATTAGTAATTGATGTTAAAACACAACTTTAGCACCATTTAATTCATTCAGCCCATCTTATGACACCTTTTTTTTTTACATTTATTGAGCTGTGAGCTTTTAGATTAGCTTGTTACTATATATATATATACACACACACACACACATACACTCACCGGCCACTTTATTAGGTACACCTTGCTAGTACCAGGTTGAACCCCCTTCGGAACTGCCTTCATTCTTGGTGGCATAGATACAACAAGGTGTTGGAAACGTTCCTCAGAGATTTTGGTCCATAGTGACATGATAGCATCACGCAGTTGCTGCAGATTTGTCGTCTTCCGTTCCACCACGTCCCAAAGGTGCCCTATGCAGGGACCCCCAAACTACGGCCCTCCAGCTGTTGCAGAACTACATATCCCATGGGGCCTCATGTACATGACTAGGCGTGATGGGACTTTTAGTTCCTGAACAAATGGAGGGCCATAGTTTGGAGACCCCTTTTGGATGGAGTTGTGGTGAGTGTGGAGGCCATTGGAGTACAGGGACCTCATTGTCCAGTGGTGAGATGATTGGAGCTTTGTGACATGGAGCATTATCCTGCTGGAAGGAGCCATCAGAAGATGGGGACACTGTAGTCATAAAGGGATGGACATGGTCAGCAACAATACTCAGGTAGGACGTGGTGATTAAACGATGCTCACTTGGTACCCCCACCATTACACCACCACCACCACCAGCCTGAACCGGTGATACAAGGCAGGATGGGTCCATGCTTTCATGTTGTTTTACACCAAATTCTGAATGTCGCAGCTGAAATCCAGACTCATCAGACCAGGCAACGTTTTTCCAATCTTCTATTGTCCAGTTTCGGTGATCCTGTGCAAATTGTAGCCTCAGTTTCCTGTTCTTCGCTGACAGGAGTGGCACCCGGTGTGGTCTTCTGCTGCTGTAGCCAAGGTTGGATGTGTTGTGCGTTCAGAGATGGTATTCTACATACCTTGGTTGTAACGAGTGGTTATTTGAGTTGCTGTTTCCTTTCATCTGGAACCAGTCTGCCCATTCTCCTCTGACCTCTGACATCAACAAGGCATTTTCCTCCACACAACTGCCGCTCACTGGATATTTTCTCTTTTTCGGACCATTCTCTGTAAACCCGAGAGATGGATGTGCGTGAAAATCCCAGTAGATCAGCAGTTTTTTAAACACTCAGACCAGCCCGTCTGGCACCAACAACCAGGCCACGTTCAAAGTCACCTAAATCCCCTTTCCGTGCCCATTCTGATGCTCGGTTTGAACTTTGAAAGACGTCTTCACCACGTCTAGATGTCTAAATGAATTGAGTTGCTGCCATGTGATTGGCTGATTAGCAATTTTTATTACTATTACAAGGGATGTTTACATTCCTTGTATTAGGAATAAAAGTGACCCAATTTTTTTTAAAGGACAGTGTCAAAATACAAAATAAAAAGTAAAAATAAATAAGAAAAAAAAAAAAATTTAAAGCGCCCCGTCCCGACGAGTTTGCGCGCAGAAGCGAACGCATACGTGAGTAGCACCCGCATATGAAAACGGTGTTGAAACCACAGGTATGAGGTATCGCCGCGATCGTTAGAGCGAGAGCAATAATTCTAGCCCTAGACCTCCTCTGCAACTAAAAACTGGTAACCTGTAGACATTTTTAAACATTGCCTATGAAGATTTTTAAGGTTTGTCACTCATTCCACGAGCGGGCACAATTTTGAAGCGTGACATGTTGGGTATTAATTACTCGGCGCAACATTATCTTTCACATGATAAAAAAAAAAAAATTGGGCTAACTTTACTGTTGTCTTATTTTTTAATTCCAAAAAAGTGCGCTTGTAAGACCGCTGCGCAAATACGGTGTGACAAAAAGTATTGCAACGACCGCCATTTTATTCTCTAGGGTGTCTGAAAAAAAATATATAATGTTGGGGGGGTTTTGAGTAATTTTCGAGCAAAAAAAAAATAAAAAAATAATTTTAACTTGTAAACACCAACCCCGAAAAATAGGCCCGGTCTTTAAGTGGCTAAATTGCTCCAAGCTGCATCACTGTGACTATAATATGGATAAAATCCATACCTGGAACGCAGCTTTAAGTAGACCGAGTTCGATCGTTGTAGCTGGCCCCTCCCATACGGTCGTTCTCACCCTCCATTACGAAGTGATAATTGGTATTTTCATTGGCAGTTTTATGCATTGATAGCTATGAAGTAAGCACAGCCCCTCTCTGGGAGTCTCATGACTGCACCGCACAGGGTGGGGGGGTCGTCTTGTTTGGCAGTGAAGGAGTTAAACTCTGCACTTCATTGTTCTCGGCGTCCTCGGAAAACGGCGAATCGGCACAATCCTTTTCAATAAATTAGCAGCTTCTCCTTTTTTGAGTCTCACAGCCCCAGACTGCATTAAAGCAGCTCCGTTCTGTCAATGCCTTGGCACATTTGCACTGAATAATGGCCCTACGGCAGACGTTGTTTAATGCTTCCAATGGCAGAGGAACACAGCGGGTTCCATGGAGGGTGAGGGGCTTGTGACCCAAAGCGCGGGAAACGCCGGAATCCGAGGCAGACTTTGAGTAAGAGTTGGCCAACTTACAGCCGCTGCCAAGGACCTGCGGGGTCCCGAAATGCCCTGACTCTGGCTGGCAAAGCATGCCGGGACTTGTAGATCATTGATGACCAGGAGCATCTATGGGCTCTTTCACACTGGTGGTAAATGCTTACAAACCTCTAAAAAAAAGCGATCTGCAGTATATCGCGATTCAGAAGGCAGAATAGCAGCAGCTGGCAGGCATCCAGAAAGTGCAACTACCACCTCCTGCAAACAACGCCGCAACTGCGAGCCAAGCATTTGGTGCGGCCCCATTGATCTCAATAGGGGAGTTTGATGGGCGGTGCCAAGTTAAAAATCCTGTGGTTGCAAAGCAAGCATCGTGGCCACGGCATGTGTACAGCCCTGTCAGGTTGTAATGTTATAATTCAGTGGGCGATTTGGGGGGGGGTAAAATCACAGCTCAGCTACCTGTTGTTATCAGCCGCCAGTGAGAAAGAGCCCTTCACACTGCTCTGTAGCAAAATCACAGTATTTTTGCTGTGCTTCTGGTACTTTTTTTTTGGTAGCCGGCAACTGTGAAAAATGGACATGTGACTCAAAAACGCAAGCAAGGTGCGGTTTTTTGTACATTATTTATGCATTTTTGCACGATAATCGCACGATAATCAGATAATTAGTACACAGCCTTCTAGAGCCGATCACGATAGTTCATCCACAATTATCCGAAGGGAATTTTTTTTCGTT